>NC_092070.1:10766866-10906866 GCF_039877785.1 Chaetodon trifascialis
TGGATGTATATCTATAGAGAGAGAGGACAATTTCCAAATAAGTAGAAAGATGCAATTGCTTTGGTCACAAAGCTGCTAATTACCCAGTTTTCAAATGCTAACTATCCCCACTGCACACGTTTATGATGTGTTATTTAAAGTCAGTTGTTTAAACTAATAATTCTTGTAGTAATTCTCAATAGCGATGCCAATTGACACAAGATGCCCATGTTGCACACCACAGTACCATGCATGCATGTATTTATTGCATAGGTGGCCCTATTTCAGTAGAATACCTTATCCTGACAATGGTATAGTGCCATGCTACCTTTGCCAACTCGCCCCCCCCGACCAAGTGTAACATATCTGCTCTGCTTTCAGCTTTTGCCCACAAACACATGGCTTAATGTCACAATCAATGACCAGTGTAGACAAGAATATCATACAAGATGCCCTGAAGCAAAATCTATCACTGATCACATATAAAAAAAAGAGTCTTCATTTGTTTCTATGCCTGCAGTGACAAGCCTGCAGTGACATACACATGATGACAGCCCAAAGGTCAGAGAAGCTCACTTGTGACTGAGAAAATTTCAGATTGAAATCTGAGGCTTAATTAAGACCATCTGAGCAAGGGAAGTGGATTGAAACGTCGCTTTTTTTTCAGCAAAGATTAACAGAGCCTCCTCTACACCTTGCAATGGCTACTGGTGGCTGCTCGAATATGATTCAAGACACAGGTGCTTCATTACCGTGCGCACAAACAGCTCAGGCCCATCCTACAACCAGGACATGGTCAAACCATACTTCCCAGCCAGTCCACTACCGTCTGCTGCTGCCAATCTGCTTGCTACTCCCTCACCCCCGCTGATGCCAAAATCACAACTGTTTGCTGTCCTGGCTCCACAATGATGGAACGGGCTCCCCATTGATATCAGGACAGAAACTCCACACATCTTTCAAAAAAAAAACCCAAAAAACCTCACAATTATGTTTGATATATGAGCATGGGTCTTGCAATGTGGGGGTTGTACCCACATCGTTCAATGCACCTATGTATTGTAAGTAAGTAAAGAAGGAAAAGTAAAGCCTGTCTTCTTTCAATCGGGGATGGTGGTAATCATGGAATAAGAGGCCACTGAATAATGAGGGTCAAAGGGTTAACATACCCTCTGGACCTCAGAGGGGAGAGCAGAGGAATTTAATATGTATTGCATGTATGAACTTCCATGAATGAAACTAAAGGAGCGTGTCAGAAATCACTCCATCGTTCACTCATTCATTACTTTCTCTAGTGTTGGATATAGGAAGCAATAAATGTAGTTTCAGACTTTTATCAGTCGTCGTCATTTTGCGTCATTGCAACCAGCTGTGATCTCCCACATCTATAAAATGCGTCACATTGCAGGAAGTTGCGCTCATGCCATGATAACTTCTCTGTGGGAATTTTTGGGGTCATCATATAGTGCATGAATTTCACCCTCATGATCTGCCCACTCAAATCAAATTGCTCAGGGTAAATATAGTATTTTGTAAATAAGGAGTGATTTCAGACACAGCCAAGGAATCTGGATTACAGAAAACAGAACATTACAGAATATGCCTGATTGCCATTGAGATCTAATCGGCCCTGACAATTCAGTAGGCTTGATGTGAGCAAAAGTGTGCCAGATCTCGGACATGTGTTTGTATGAATATGGGTCAGTGTGTGTGGCTGAATGTGTGTCCACTTCATCTTCATTTGCATGAGTGTCCGTGTGTGTGTGTGTGTGTGTGTGTGTGTGTGTGTGTGTGTGTGTGTGGCTGCACATGTGTTATTTGAACACAGAGGGCTTGGATTCACCATCAAAGGCCCATTCACCGTGAAGTGGCAGAGGCAGTCTCTCTGCCTGCCACCAGCTCTAATTAGTCATTCACACTGGTTATCACCAATCAGCATCTCCTTTTAGCTCTCGAGAGCTAACACCACACAGAGAGACACACAGATATACACACACAAATAAACACGCGCAAACACTCGCAGGAGCACGCTCGCATCCTCCCTGCAGGAAAAGCAAAGACGGTTAGAGGCATGGAGGGTGTATCATAACATAAAGACCCAGCAAATAGGATCCGAGGCCTGTCCGAACACAAAGGCATTCGACAATGGAGTGACATACAGAGCATGTATGTGCACATGAGCTGGACGGGAGCACAGCAGGCAGACGGAGCTGGAGATATTTTTTTCCCCTCAATGCCACTGTGATTCAATCATGCCACCAGAGCCGCAAATCAAATAAATTGGGCTTTTTTTTTTTTTTTTTTTTAAAACAGAAAATGCCAAAGCTCTCAGAGATTCATATTTAATTACCAGGAAACAAGATGACATATCCATAAATTGATCTTCTCATGAAATGTGACCAGTGATATCTGAAGGACTCACAAAAGATTTAGAAGCAAATGCCTCCTTGGCTTTTGTTTACTTTCTCAAAACTTAAGTGTTACTGTTATGTGATGAATATTAATGTTGAAAGTTATTCTTCTTCAAAATGGCATGAATGTCTCATTTATGTGATGGACACAACAAAAGCAAGACTTCCTGACAGTTCAGTAGGACACAAACGGCTGTGGTCACATGCTTTCACAGAGGTTGTGGAAAGTGACTTCTGAAGCAATAAAGTTGATCATAGAGCCATTTTAGCGAAAATAAAGCCATCCTCTGTTGGTTGTTACAGCAGAGAGATCCAATGACAGTCAACCATGACCAGGGCGAAGAGTTTGGGGGAAAGATGTAGCATGTATGGGTAATGTTCCTTCATCGTGCTATAAAGCCAAGATGGAGAGACTGCAAAAAAGTGCAGCCACTGGCACACAAGCAACCTGAGGCAATCCACACTTTCATTTCTTTTATGCTAATGATAGCTCCTTCCACTCACCGGTCCTTGTTTGTTGTTTTTTTCTTCCTCTCTCTCCACCTCTTACCATTCCTCTCTCTGATCATCCATCCGTGCTTTAAGGGAGATCTGAATATAGTTTATGTGTGGTACAAAGACATATGAAATTAGAGGAACAGGTGAGCTGAGAAAGGGAGTGAAATGAGAAATAAAAATACGTCTTCGTTTGACTGACAAGTGTACACTGAGGCAAGAAACTGGTCCATCAGAGAGCTGCAGTGAATGCCATTTATACCTGGTGGGGAGTTACAGTTCTGGGGCCTCATTACATAAACAAGTCTGAAAGCCCGTCTTATTTCAGTTTAGGATGACATTTACGATTTTTGGTATTATAGAAACATTTTCCTAAGTGCATTTAGGAAAAAAATCCAATCTCATTTTAGGAATTTAACTATTACAGAACTGTCTGAAGTGAAGAATTTCCTAAGTTAGGATGGCATAGACCATGTCCTAAATTCAAAGTAACTGCCAAGACTGGCAGCACCACTATTGTTGGGTCTGTATGTCTATGATAATGAAGGCAGCGAACGACATGAACCCTGAAATATTAGGATTGAAAGGCTACTCACACCCTTTAAATTTCCCAGATGATGCTCCGTCCAGCTCTGGACAAAGGAGGGGTTCCCTCTCCTCCACCGACAGATTGCCTCCATCTCATTGAAAGTTAAACTGAATGCCTGTCTTTCCTTCAACATCATGGCAAGCTAGCCTGTGACAAGTGAAGTGAGGCAGCCGTTGATATAACTAATCTAATCAAGGATACGAGCAGTCTTTTGTACATTGTAAACAAAGATTTAGGGTAGAGAGAACAAGTGCCAGTTGAAGCATCGAGCTTACAGTTTTAGTTAGGATTTCGTAAGACACAGACTCACCCTATCCACACACAGCACCTGGTCAGATTATCTCTTTCCAGGTCAGTGTATCCACTAACAGCCACTGAATGGAAAATCAGCAGTGAGCATGTGAACTTGCCTCCATGATGTAATCCATGTGTGGATCTGCTCAACAATGTGTAACACTGAAACACTTATTTGTGCTGGGAAACAGCCCTTTTTCCCCCTCTATTTCTGAGGTATTTCTTCTTTTGATGCTGCCTTTAAAGCCCCCCATTCTCCCTCTCACCTAAAATCCTCATTTTTTTTTCTCTTTTGGCTCTCACCTCCGCCTTATCTTTTGCCCCCACGCGTCCCTTCCACCCACACTCCCGACCAGTTTTACGTCATCGAGCATCAGGAACAGTTTGTCACATTAGTTAAGCTGCTCCGCGGAGAAGTGAGAGAGGTAGGGAGCGCTGACCTTCGTGAAGACAAAGGCTTTCTGCATCTTAAACAGTGAGTGTTTTCAGAAAGCTGGAGCTTGCAGATGGTTGCTTCTCTGCTTATGCAGCAGGCCATTATCATGTTAGGACCTGCTGTCACTGCTGTCACCTCTCATCACACGCGCGCACACACGAGCGCACACACAAATGCTGAAATTCAAATGTGTAATAAGGTAACACATTTCCACAGAGGATATGCATTTGAATATACGTGATCACAAAGCGAATAGTGATCACATAAATGGAACAGTGTGTATCACACAGTACCACGCACATTTTAAACATGTATAGCATTTTTTAACATCCTGAATTAACCTTACAAGGGGAATTTAATCGAAAAGACATTCTGTTGTCCAGTGTCTCTCATTAACAATTGTCCAAACCATCGGCAAGTTTCCTATTCTGACCCCCTGCGACTCTTTGTCCTCCACACACTTCTATCTGTCCCTCTGTGCTTTGTCGAGCCACCTCTCTGCCCCTCTGTGACTTCACTGTGAGTAACACCATCAGTGATGCCATGTCTACAATAATCTACAAGGCTGAAGGTCAATCAGAGGCCAGTGGGCCTCATCCGGCTCCCACAATCTTCAAATACAGTCCATCATCTAATTCCTCAGTGATATGTGCAAGCGCTTGGCTGCATTTCTCATCTTTGGGCATGAATTAGACTCAGAAATAGAACTGTCACTGGTATGGGCAACATTTATTAAAAATCTGTGCGGTTTAATTTCACCTGTCCATTCATATCAACAGTGGTGGAAGGTAAGTCAGTACATTTTCTCAGGTACTGCACAATTTTGAGATATTGAGCGGTTCCACATTATGCTGCTTCATGTCTACTCCACTACATTTCAGAGGGAATAACTGTATTATGACTCTACTACATTCATATGACAGCTTTAGTTACTGGGTACTTTGCAGATTCAAATTATGAAGGCAAACTATGATCAACAAATAAAGTGTAATGTATGACCATAGATTAAAGGTGGGATGAGTCATTCTGGAGAAAGAACGCTGATGTCAAATTCATGAAAAGAAATCACGCCGATGAGGAGACTGGAAAGGACACAACATTCTGATAACTGATAGATGATGACCCCCCTTGTCATATTATCAACTTTTCTTGTTCAACAAGTGTGTCCTCTCATCAACCGTTTTGATTTTGGTTACCTTTTTGGACTTCCTGTTAGGTGGCTGCTGCTTCAGGTCTCTGACAGCTGCTTCATGACGACCACACACACAAATAAAATGCCACCCAGCCCTGCTTGGCATTCTGTTTTAGGTTAGTGTGTGCGCGCAGCAGTGTTAGAGGGGTATGACAGCTCTGATTGAACCACATTCAGACAATGAATACCAATCTGTGCAATCCCAATCTGTTCTGCCTGCCTTTCTCCTTCTCCGTCCTTGTGCAACCAGACTTTTAGTAGCAGCTGCACAGCCGCCGTGTCTGTCAGTGTTATCTATGACACAGAGACTCTAGATACCCTTTAGAGGTCCTTCAGTAGGATCCACAGGGCGACAAACAACATGAAAACTTCACTGGACAATTTCCCATGCAGAATAAGAATGACTTCTCTTAGCACACAGGTGGCCTCACTGTTGTCACCTCACGGGTGGGTGAGGATGAGTTATGTATAATTCATAACTATTTTGATATGAAGGGAAATATCCTCATGTAAAGGATTCTTCCTTGAATGGGGTCTGAGGTCCAGGGTTGTCTATTTATGGTCGGGACGGGGAAATGTTAGACATGCCCGTGTTCATTCCTGTCACACAGATTAACAGCCATTTTTGGATTGCTACTGAAACAAATCTCAATTGTGTGTGCCATCCCATCGTTGGATTAGCTGCAGAAACATGTTGACAGCTTTGATTTTCACCGAACAGAACAGGTCAGGATAGGAAAACATCAGACGTGTTTGAGCATGGCCCGTTGAGACTGCATGAGCATCTTGCAAATGCCACACATTTCCCTGTTTGGAACAGCATTTCCTGACAATGCACTGAAACTAAAACTCATTAAAGCTTAAATAGTCAAATTTACATTTATGGGACAGTTTTATTGTAAAAGACTGCTAATGTGGTATAATACTACTATACTAATATACATTTCTAAATGTGTTAATGAAGTTTGCACCAATGGAAAGTGTGACACCAAGTGTGATTAAAATGATTTAATTTTTTTTACAGTAATGATGATAAGAAGTGTAAGTATGTTATGAATATAAGTCTCTGAAAGCTAAATAAAATATTCTGATCTGCGATTCCATCAACCGACAGCAGCTCCATTGTGTTTTCACGCACACAGCTTTCTGAATATTAGCTAATATCCTGGTTACGGGCATATTTTGGATGAGCTTTTTATGTTAATCTTCATACGTTTCTCATGAATACATCTGAACGTTTAAATAAATAGAGGGCTTTGGGGGTTATTATGGAAATGCAGCTCACACAGAAAGAGAATGGTAAACAGGGTGTCTCACTGTCTTCAGTGATGAAGTCATCAAGCAGTGCCAAGATGGCCTTTTGCCAGACTTTGACATATAAGAGCATAAACTATAACAAGCTTTGGGTGGGACGTTTGTGTACACCAAATCAACAACACCTCCACGGCTGTTCTCTTTCTGGAAAAGGAAGAGCCGAGCAGCTTTATGGAGCTCCCTCTCTTTTTCTGTCACCATGCTTTGTGTCTGTCTCCATCTCACTGCCTGAATCTTTAATGGCTTTCTTCTCTCTATATACATATATTTCTCTCCGTCTGCTCTCCGTCTCTGTCCATCCCACCATCTCCACGCGCTTCTCTTAGCGTTCCGGCTTTTGTCTGAAAGCTTGTGTTTCCATTGCTGTCAGAATCTATCTCAAAATAAAACATGACACAAATGCAAAATGCTGTGGAAGAAGGGAGGAGGAGAGGTAGGAGAAAACAGCAGGGGTTAGAGGAGAGGCATGGGAGGGTCAGGCTGCCTTGAGCAGAGTTGACTCTGGTTATTTTCCTCCTTTGATTCTTCTTCTTTTATTGCCCACTCTTTATAATTTCAGTGCACAGAGTACTTTCGCTGCAGTTTGGAGAGACAGACTCATCGTTTTGCCCTGCGGGGGGGGGAATGCAGATGGCAAGATGCTCCACTCCTCTCTCATCCCTCACGACCCTACTCATTTTTTCCTCTCCTCTCCCTCCATCCCTGATGAATCGAGAGAATTAATTAGAAAAATATAAAATTAGATGACTGGAGGAATGAGGGAAGAGAAAGGTGGGGTTAGAGGGAATGACACAAATAAGTTATTTTTGTTCTTTTGTGGGCATGTAATTACTTATTTGAACATGTGGACAGTGTGCCCGTTGGCCAGAGATGTCGGGCTACGCAGCTATGTTTGCTGTTTGTTTGTGTGTGTTGGGTAAATACAGATGATTTGTCAGATGTGCGTGTGTATGACTTGCTCATTAAATTATATCAGCACTCATTATGTCCACGCTAAGCCGGCTAATTTCAAAAACTCTGTTTATGTGTGAAAACGATGTGCGTTCACACTCTCGCCTCCAACACACCTGGCTGATCTCTGCAGTGAGCTTCAGCGTTGGATTGTGGGTTTTTGGAAAGTGGCAAAAAATGACGGACACCGGCCCTCTAAACTCTAAATATAGAAAGGTGTAGGGGGAGGAGGTTTCAGATGCAGTTCAACCATCCATAAAGCACTTCTGCGGAAGTAAATGGTGTCTTGGGAAGCGACAGAAAGTTGTCTTCAGAACATTTTCTGCCACGCAGCCTCCGCTCAGGTTTATGTCCTGTTTTTCCAAAAGCTCAGTTTTCCTCATCCACACAGGAACACAACGTCGGCGTTTTCAGATTCATCCATTCTGGAGACTATTGTCAGAAAATTTTGACAGCAGACATGGCAGCTTGGTGTGAATGGAAGGCCAAAAGAGAAGAAGAAGAGTGTGCAGACGTGCTCTGAGAGTACAGGAGAGGCAGAGCACACACACATGCACGGGCAATCCTTTTGACCTGTGGTGTGTGCGAGGGGGAAGCGAGGAACCAGCACAGTGGGGATGTCGCACATCAACACCAACATGACTCAGTCTCACCTCTTTCCCCTCTCTTAAGACCTTTCCTCTCCTCCTTCTTTGAGTCTCCTATTATCTCTGTTCTTCTCCTTCTTCATAGTCTTTACATCTCACATTGTTAACTTCCTTTTTACCACCATGTCTGTCCTCCTCCTTTATTCATCTCTGCCTCCCTCCCCTCCCATTACAAGCATCACCCTGTCCTTTTGTATTTTCACCTTTGCATCTGTTCCTCTCTCTCTCTCTCTTTTCCTCTTCTCTCTCTCTCTCACTGTGTCTCTGCCGCTGCCAGTCTGCCGCTGTCTGTCTAACTCCCTGAGGGGATACAGTACAAGTGTTTTTGATTTGGAGCCAGGGTAAAGATGCATCAGACAGCGACAGCTGTGTGTCACAAAAACATGCACGCCCACCCACGCACACACTCACGTAAGCCCAAGCAAGTACACCCACACATCCACATGTGCAACACATGCACACTTGCCTACACGCAGGCATGCGCACATGCTTACAGACACGCACAAATGCATTCAGCAGACAGGTGCAGCGAAAGTCTTGTGAAGTGTTTTCTCCTTGTTCACAGAGGAAGAGGAGGAGGAGGAGGAGGAGAAAGCAGAGAGGAGAGGAAGATTCCGCCACAAATGGAAGAAGGTGGAGAATAGTGGTGGATTACATTCACACTACTCTCTGGACCTGGAGATTTGATGTTGTTCCCATGTCAAAGGTCCTTAGAGGTTAAGTGTCTATTGATTTTTTCTGATTACAGTGTGATAGTGTGGTCAGCGTGGCACTGTTTGGTCACTTATTGACCAGAAGAGACATCACACTGACAGAGAAGTCATTACACAGACACTCTGCTGAAAGACAATTGAGTTCATTCAGCTTCAGCGGCTTTTACATACAGTAATGAGGTCATTTAGGTGTCTCTCTCTGCTACCTCCCTCTGTTTTTGGCTGTGCTACACCTACATGACCACGTTCTACCTTAAGTCACAGATGATTCCCTACCATCCACTGTCTGAATGCCAGAACGCATTACTTACAAGACATCACTTTCAGATGGATTTTTCTTGTAGCATTGAAATTCTACATGTAAAAGTCTGAAGTACACTGATTAAAATGTCTTTGAAAGATGAATCCACAGAACAAAAAGCAGAATTGGAAGTGAAGCTGTGCAAAGAAAAGGAAGAAGAAGAGGAAAAAAGCATGGCCTTGGGGTAGAGAATCAGTGGATTTGCTTCAGTAATGCCGACTGCAGTACACTCTGTTCCTGAGAAGCCATTATGAGTTACAAGGGTTTACGTGTTGGCGTGCACACAGGCTACTGGAGCTCACTGCTGGCCTTGATCCCACCTCACTTCACAAATCTAAAAAAAACATGCACACTCACACAGATCAGTGTACAGTACAGCACAGGTGAGAATTTTCAGGTCGTCTTTGGTCACTCTTTAAACTCCTTAAACTCTACAGTTGTTCTAAATTAACTGGAACCTTAAGCTTTAGCGTTAACATTCGAGCAGGTTTAAAGTTCTTTTGAAGAAGTGAGTGTCGTGGGACCTTTAGCTGGATGTGCTAAACACCACATTATGAATACTAGGGATTTCGTCCAGAAGCTCAAGGACTTGAAGTGCTCCCCTCACAGAGTCTGATGTCTTTTGATGCCACAGAGGAAACACTGAAGACAATCAGAGGGAGGCTCACACAGAATCTTTGTTTGAACAAAGCTCACTTTGAATCAGATCAGATCAGCTACCAGGATTGTGCCTTGATATGACTTATCTCATCTTCAAAGGGATTTTTTTTACAAGCAAAGGAACAGCTAAGGGGTCATCTATCTCTCAGAGCTGTCGCTGACTTGTACATGGAAGACTTGACTTGACCTGACATCTGGTAGTGGCATGTGGATGACACTTCCACCATAATGCCTCGCTGCAGTGTCGGCGTCCGACACACCAGTAACATTAACCCATACATCAAGTTCAATGGTAAGCAGGAAGAGGATGGTAAGCAGCCTTTCTGAGGCATCTCTGTTCAGGGGAAATAGGCAGCACGAGGACCATAGTGTAAGACAACTCACTTAAACAGATCAATACCTTTAACTCTCCATTTACAACATACAACATCTTATACAGAGCAGAACATCTGAGGAGGAGGGGGGTAAAGTGAGGGCGTGTCCTGAGGGCACTCCAAGCCAATGGATGCAAGGGATGGATGATGAAGAATGCCAATCAAGACAGCAGCTATCACAGATAACATCCCAGGAACATCCCAGTTTGACTTGTTTGTTTCATGTCTTAAATGCTGAACATTATAGTCTCCTTATCGCTCTAAACATAATGTTGTGACTTTTTGCTTCATGTACGCCATAACTTATTCGATTTTAATGCATTTTGTTTTCATGGATACACAGACTTTTCCACCTCAGCCAGACATAAAAAAGTGTCCGAGGGTCTTGCCCCTTGTTACCAAGGTGGTATTTATTGCTCGTGTTATTCTGACAGAGTGACCTGCACGGTTATAGCAACCAAATGTCACATTTGTACACACACCAACATCTCCACAGACACGAACCCACCGACACACAGACGTGTTTCTACACCCCAACATTCAGGCACACATATATGTTTAGACTTAACACACAATTAAGTACAAATACATCCACAATCTGTCATATGCATCCAATACAGAGTAGTAACTGTACACACATATCCACATGCGCGCACACTCATAACACACACACTCAGACACATACACACACAAGCTTATCATACCTTTGCCAGAGGCCTTTGGAAATGCCAGCAAATAGCTCCTCCGAACAACAAGGTGTTGCATTCACTTTCTCAAAATGCCACAAGTCACAGATGGCTAGATGAAGGCGAGAGCAGGCGAAAGGGGTGAAACCAAAGAAAAAACGGGAGGGAGGGAGCAAGAGAGAATGAGTAGAAAGAAGTAATAACATTAACACAGATTAACATACTTTGATTCAAAATTTAAGAGGGCCATTACAAGCTAATTTCACTAAACACGCATTTAAATTCAGGCAGAGTAGCAGAATTGATAGCTTAATTAAATACTGGAGGGAGGGAGTGAAAACGGGGGGAGCAAATTGAGTCAATGAAAGGAGGATGGAGAAGGAAGGAAAGCACAAGGGTAGCCGGGTGGGTATGTGCTAGTGTCAGAGAGAAAAAAAATGTCCGTGTCTTCAGTGCTCTGTTCATTCACAAAAGAAACTCTGTCTTACAGTCCATCTCGGGAGTATTTCTGTGGCATCCCGTCTTTTTTCTTCTGACGCACGCACCTAACTGCATTGATTGACAGCCTAGCAGCACTGTGGCTGAATGCATTCAATGTAGACGCTAATACAGGTCCTCAGCTACTGCTGAAGTGTGGTGTAGAAGAAGCTCTTACGTACTCCTGCTGTAGCCATTGTGTCCAACTCAGACTAATTCTGAAGAAAAATCTAGTATTCATCTGCTCTACAATGATGTTCATCCATCAGCAACCATGCTCAGTCAGCAGTGAAAGCAGTCCTGAACAGTCTACAACAATATTCAAGTTTTGCATCTAATTACATCTACATTTCAGCTGTACCCTTCACAAAACTGCCAGCCTCTGCAGCACATCAAAATCACTTACCTCTGAGATTTCGAGCTGCTACAACTTCAGATTCTCGCTTTTAACACAACGCTTGTTGCCTACAGTCATTCTGCTAATGCATTAACATGAATCAACTCATTCTCCTCCTTTGTCTGTTCCTCCCCCGAAGACACAGCGCTTTTCAAAGGTAGAAAAAACACCTACTGTATATATTGCCCTGCAAATTTCAAACATATATATGCAAACACGCACACACACCTCTAACGATTCTGAAATTGCCTGAGAAACAGCAGGAGACAGTCATGAACCCTCTGCGAATTGCCGCTCCACATGTAGACGAGGAACATTATATGCTGTGTCTCTTTCCTAAATTGTCTTTTTATGGAACTAATACTTGACTGAGATAGAGGAGACTACAGCCCTAATATGAATGAGAAGATCCCTTTACAACCACAGAGCTTGTGAGTTGTTACCTGCCTTTTCCTCTGCTGCATGCATGAATTGAACAGAAATGTGTGTGTGTCACTGTGTGTCTACTGCTAGCCAGCTCAATAAGCTGCATCTGTGTATGTATTTCTTTATATCTATGCATATAGTGTTTGAATGCCCCAGTGTGTGTACATGTGATAGTGCTGTGTCAGCACCCAGCCTGCAGTCTCCTGCATCTTCCTTATCGATGAGAACTGAACAATCAGGAGCTGTAATGTCTGATTCTTCTTTCTGTCCGCCCTCTTATCCATTCATATACAATCAAATCATTCAAACCCGTTTTTTTTCCTTTCATTTACATCTATCTACAGCACTGTACTTGTATTGTAGAGGTGCAATTTAGAGTACATTTTCTGAGGCAGACCCTATAGGTGAGAGAGAGCCAGAGAAAGCGAGAGAGTGAGAGTCCATTGCTGCAGATTTAAGACTTAGTAAAGAGAATGAATTGCTGCTATTCATCCTTGCTCAAAGATGTAGCCTGACTGGGCATTGTGCCGCCCATGTAGGTGCCAGCACACATACACACACACACACACACACACACACACACACACACACACACACACACACACACACACACACACCCACACACACACACACACACACACACACACACACACACTATGGATGGATTTAGAGGGCAGTAAAACAGCCAGCGCTGCTCTGCAATCTGGTAAATGACCTGGCCATCAAAGCCACACTGCAGCTGAGAGCAGAGTGTCACAGAGACCAAAAGTCTTCCTGGCAGAGGCAAAACGCTGTGGCTTTAAAATGCTGTCTTTGTGGATTCAAGCTGAAGTGAAGTTGGAGAGACTACTGTGGGCTTTATGTTTCCTTTTAACATTTAAATTATCGATACTGGAAGTGAAGGCTGGACCTGCTTCTGTCTGCAGTGTTTACAGTGTGGTTTACTGGAGCTGGAACTCAAAAGTGTCATGAAGAAAATATCATGAAGACGTCAGTCGTGGTTAATTTGGTGACACCAGGTCACATGATTCTGGTGGCAGCAAAACAAACTATTGTTGCATTAATGAAGAAGTCAGGAAGTAATTGGCCTTTGTCCATAATTCTGTCAACAACCAGGATCTGATTTCATGCTGCACACAGAGTTTGTGACCAGCAGAGCACAACAAAAGAAACTGTTTACCTCACTGAGAAGTTGGAGGTTTGCAGCCTGCCGCCTGCAGCTTTTCCTCGAACAGCTCAATGTGGCTCCTTCTTGTGCCATTAGAAGCATTTCAAACTGATCCCGTGTCAAAAAAAATAGAAACTGACTGTTGTTTTGTTTCACAGAAGCATTTTTGATGAATGATAACAGGAAGAGCAACGCGCTGCATTTCCTGTGACTACTTTGCATTTGCAGGGGGGAGGGATTCACGACAGACACCCAGATTGCAATACTGCAAATATAAAAATTGCAATTCTTTGATCAATGCATCACAGGCTCAGTAACCATTGTGTTTTCTCATTTGTCAATGGAAAGTGACTTAACACACATGTATTTAAGAGATTCTCACTTTAACAACAAACAGCAGTGATACAGTAACACACAATGACTGAGCAAACAAAAGCAAAAACAAGTGTGAAAATTGGCAAATAAAAAATGTTTTTATCTTTATTTATTTTGCAGCTGTTTTGAAAGGAATCAACGATGCCTGGTCATTTATGGCATGTGACTGTTAATGACATGAATCTCCTCATGCAGTGTATTTTCTTATCTTGTATGACAGGAATCTAAATTGTGATCTGTTATGAACCAAAAATTAGAATTAAAATTAGAATAAAATTTAATGATAATTATTCTTAGGTTGCTCTCACAATGCAATGATTTGCTCTTTGTACGTGAAATTCCCACTATGAGCAGGACATCAGTGACACCAGGGCCCTTCATAAATATGATATAATATAATTTAACTGAGCCACACTGTCTGACCTCTTTTACGGCCATCACTGCTTTCAAAGACAGGCAGATTAATATCTGAAAGAACACAAAACTATTAATCTGCTGACAAGAAACTCTCAGAAGTGAATACACTATAGGTGAGATTATTGCATTTGTGTATGTGTCTTCAGACAGGTACCAAACCCTTAAATCTTCCTCATTTTATGCGTCTTTCTGTCCCCCCTGATTTTAGTGTAAAGGAGTTTTTGTCTCCCTCTCCAACACAGCTTGTGTTAGTGATGCACTTGGAGTAAAAGTCCTGAGAAACACCTTATTCTGTTTACACACACTGTGCCGAGAAGTGGCAGTGTGTGTTTCTGCACAGTTAAAAGAGGTGCTGAAAATGACTCATCCTTCTTAAAAGTGTAGTGTGACTGATGCTTGAGCGTGACTCTGGTGCTAAGTCAAAGTGAGAGCACCAGTGTGGAATACTGACCTTTAACATTTAAAGTTTCTTATTTGCTCACTCCGAAAACCACCAAAGAACTGAGTCATCCAACATTAATGTTTGAGTGTGTGTGTGTGTGTGTGTGTGTGTGTGTGTGTGTGTGTGTGTGTGTGTGTGTGTCTGATGTAATTGCCAACGACACATTAAGCTGTGGGGAAGTGGCAGAGCCATGATGTGCAAGCTCATATGGTATGGAGGTGACGTGACAGATTTCAGTGCGTGCACACCAAACTGCGCACGCACACACACACACACACACACACACACACACACACACACACACACACACACAGATGCACACAGAACACAGTGTGTCACTGGACTGTCATAATATCCTGCTTAGATGTGCATCTCCTTCGCTGATGTGCCACCGAGCGAAGCTCTATATTTAGATCCTGTTAATTCTTCGCAGAATGGACAATGTGACGACTGGTGATAACAACAGCATGTTACAAGGAGCATGTTACTGGAGTGAGACATGCGCTACAGGAGTGGTTTGATATTTTTGTTTCCTTGTTTGATGAGAAAGATCGATACCACTCTCATGTCTGTACCTTAAACACAGTATATAACTGGAGTCATCAGCTGGTTTTCTTAGCATAGAGACTGCAAACAGGGAGAACAGCTTTAAAGCCCACTGACTAGCACATGTTGTAGTTTAACCAGAGTTATGTGCTGGCCTGGCGCAGTGACATCCTGCAGCCTGTCATCATTTTGATGAAAAATGTCTATTATGTCTTCGTTATTTATTTCAGATGCATTTCGCCTTTATTTTAACTTCTACTCAAAATAAATGTGAGGGCTGCTTCACTCACATCACTTCCTACCATCGTAGTGTCACTGCCCTCCTCTGCCTTTCTGTGTCAGTAAATAGCTCTTCACACCATCCGAACCAAACTGTATACTTCCTCCTCTTTGTAATATGACATTACGATGGTCTTTTAGGGCCTATCAGTTATAATGATGGCTGTTGGCTGCTAATCTAGGTGAAATTGCATTAGACAACTGGGTTTTGCACCCATAATGGAGTGTTTCCTGCTGCTCTGTGAAAAATGATGTAATTTCTCGTCTAATCTGAGACACATTGGTGTCTGCAGCCAGTGGAGTTGCTTGCAGTTGCATGCAAGATTAGCCCATTTTTACTTTACGCTTTCATGTTAGATGCTGGGCGTACTGCAGTTGGTTCAGAGCAACACTGGTTCACTGGTTATTGTTTATTTACAATATTGAATGCATGCAACATGTGATGCTGCTGTAACTATGGAGGCCTAAATTCATAGAAGAAATAAATGCAAAAATGCACTCACATGCATGCATGCAGTAGATGCGTAACTGTACAAATGTATATATTTTTTCATCTCTTTTCTCTTCTTTTTTGCTCATGTTACCTCACATCCAAGTCTGTATAACTCTGCATTATGACTCAAAGCATTTCTCTCTACTCTCCCTTAATGCTTACTCTAATACTGGAGCTTGCTTGTCCACCAGCGAGCCTCCAATCACTCTGCTGTACGGTGTTAAAGTCTCTTTAATCTGTGCAAGTGAAGAAGAAAGATAATTGGAAACAATCGAGGAGAAAGTAAAAGGCACTGAGGCGAGTGCGGTGAGGAGACGTCGATGTGGGAAAATGTTGGCTTTTATCGCTGAGAGACAAAACACTGATATCAAACATAACGATGTGCACACAAGCTTTCACACACCATCACAATCACACACATACCAGTAGGGGTAATGATTACGCAGCTTATCAGTTAACCGTCTTTCAGAGAAGGCAATAACAAAGCTCAAACAATAATTAAGCCATTAGAAATCAAACTGTCAGGTTCAAATGCGCTCACTTTATTTCTTCCTCTCTGTCTCTCACACACAAAAACACACAGAGGGACACGCTCACACACATTTGCTCATCGCTCCTTATACTACAAAATCTGTCAGTAGAAGCTTGTATTATTCTGCTGCATTTTGCAGCGGAATGCACTGAACAAAAAATTGCAACCAAAACACCTGAGCAGAAATGACTCAGAGCTCAGAGTCTGCTTCTCACGCTCTCTCTCTGCTGCTGTCTTATCATTGTTTCTCTCGCTGTTTCTGCTCAGTTTAAATGCTAATGTATGCAATGCTTCATATTTTGGCAGCACCTTCAGGTCTTCTGTTGTGTTTTTCCCACAGATCACCTGTCAGTCAAGTGATATGTTGAGACAAACACACCGCGTCCTATGCAGAATATATAAGTTGCAAAAAAAACAAAACAAAACATGCATCATCGGGGACTCGAGCACCATGAGGAGTGACTTCAAATGACTTCAGATTTTTCCTTTGAATGTAAAGTCATTCAGTGGTATAGAAGAGCACGGCTTATCAAAATTATCAACACTTATCAACACACGCAGTTGTATAGTTGTCTAAATTGTCAATAAATTCTATGTAAAAACCAAAACCCACAATGAGTTACTCTGTCTGTGTTTCTGCGGCACTTGGCATCAAGCCCACTCATTCCTACTGAAAATGAATCAGAAAAAATGGGTCATAAACACAACGCTTGATGAAAAAAGGCTGAGTGATTTCCTAAACTGTAGTTTTTAGAAAGAGCTATTCACTCAGGAGTCCGTGGTGTGTTTGTTGAGGACTATTTCCATCTCCTGACTAATACACATTTGGCGCACTAGTGAGCTTTTACAGCAGGGGAAAGTGTGTGTAGGACTGACTCAACATAAGCAAAAGGGCCCATGTTCATCGTAATGAAGGAACATGTCCCAGTGCAGCGCTGCAGCTCATTAATGTGTTTTATTTTTGGACCAATAAGCTATATCGGGCTTCGGATACACAGGAAATGCTTGTTAGACGGATCAATTCATTGCTGTTTTTGGCCTTTTCATGGGATTTGTTGACAATTTCAACAAGAATTTGACCAGCAATGCCTTTGGGTGGTGCAGAATAAACAGGCCAGGCTAAGGCAAAGATTTCAGGCCTGTGCTGACCTCTGGCCAGCTCTCTGTCTCTTCCTCTGCTTCCTTTGCTCTCTGACTTGCTTCCACCTCACCCATCTCCACTCTAGCTGTCCCTTGTGTAGTCCAGTAATTGCACTGATTATTGCTGCTGTTACAAGTAAAGGATCTTAGAGTCTCTGGATTATTTAGTGTGATCTCCTCTCTGTTCCACTCTGCCTTCCCTCTGAGGACTCACTGTGTGTATCTGCTACTGCTGTTAGCCTGACCACATCAAAAGCACGTGTAGACATAATCAGACCAATTATACATATGGATGTACCAACAAATGCATACACACACGCACATCAAGAAATAACAAAAAGGCAAAGGTCATCTTTTTTTGTTTTAAACATGTCTGACCTTTGAGTTGTGGAAACGGCATGACTGTGCTTTACATTGAATATTTTAACAGGATAAAATATGGATGATATGGTTTGTATTGTGGTAGCAGAGGAGGAGTCAGATTGTGCAAGCATGTGTGTGCGTGAGTTTATGTATGTGTGCGCCCTTGCCAAGGTCTCCGCATAAAAAAAAAAGAAGCTTTGCATAGAAAGGGAGCTAAGACGGCACTTGAAAGGGAACAAGACAGACAACAAGCAGGCGAAAGAAGAAATGAGGATATAATGAAAGAGGAACATGAAAGTGTTTGAAAGCTTTGCGCAATGTCCGTCGTTTTGCAGAGGTCGCTCTGGTCTGTCCAATTACGTGAGATTGTCTGAATGCAAGAGAGAGACAAACATAAGAACAAATGAGAAACACAAACAAGTATGGTATAGTACATAAGCATCTGCCAGTAAAGCAGGTAGAGCTACCTGATCACTCTTTGCTCTATCTTACTTCCCTGAATGCATAAAACAGAGCTTGGGGTGTCAGTAGGAAACGTATTACGTGTCTGACCAACTATAAAGACATCTGCAGCTCCTTAGTTTTCAGCAACGTGGACATGAATAAAACATGAAAATGTGTCCAATATATATGAGCTTGATCTGATTAAGTTAGCAGAAAGGATGTGTCATTTTTGTCAAACAGTTTCTTAGATCTGTCTGATGAGTACGTGAGATGTAGTTCAATAAATAGAACTGGAGAGTAATTGAGAAGAGGAAAAAAAAAGAGGAATATGCTACCATTTCAATTTTCAGCTCTGTCTTCCTGCAAGATCGATTCTGTCTCTGAGGGACAGTGACAAGTAGATGAAATTCTTTATCTCTCTACCTCCCTCTCTCTCTCTTGCACGCACGCACGCACGCACACACACACCCTTTGTCTTTCTGTCCCAGACTCATGACAAACATTCAACAACTGAGCTAAAGGGATTTGTGTTTGTATATCTCTGTATCCACCCTCCTATAACAAACAGGGAGACAGGGAAGGAGAGTCAGTAGTAAACACAGTGACACACACACACACACACACACACACACACACACACACACACACACACACACACACAGGATAATATACAGTACAGTAAACAACATGATACTGCCTCACAAATGATGTTGCCTCTGAATCATTTTAATGTGCCCTACCATGTAATATGGATATCCCCAGTGTGTTTATTGCCCCCTGTGTTACTACTTTTCATTAATATGACTAACCCTGAACGGCAAAACAAAGTAATTTACAGAATGCAGAATTACAGTTAACATTTCACTTCAAACCCTGATGAATTCTAAGAAATCATTTTGAGCATATGTATTTTAAAATACATTTTGTGTTAGTTTCCTTTATTTCTGCTCTTGGACATAAGTGCCCTGACAAGGATAGAAAGGTACAGACAATGTTCCAGAGTAAGAACATTTTTCTCACCTCTTTGAGGTGATAATTCACATGAGTGTTGTTTTCTTGGCTTTGGCAACACTTTAGGTGATGAGAGGTTATTGCGCTGCTGTCTTGCACCTGCAATACAGGTGGCGGCCTAAAACACAGTAATAAAAAGAGACTAAGCTCTGTGAGGTTAGAAGAAAAACACACTGGCAAATGGATAAAAGTTGTCCAAAGCTTGTTTTTGATCTGTTGCAGTTGCAATGAAATAAATGGAAGATTGGCCAGATGGTGGTCTCAGTGTAAAGGTCTTTAGTCAAAAGAGTTTCTCTTAATGTAAGCACGAAAAAAGATGTGTGCGCAGTATTAGTTTCAGTTAGCATTAGTCTGGTTTCATTTATGTGCAAAGCCTCTGTGATGCCAGTGTGATTGCTTGGTTAGTCAAGGGTTGAGTTTGGATATGGGGCATAAAGAGTTAAGGTTGCAACAGTCCCAACATGCACAGTCAAACAAAAGAGTGTGTGAGTCTTTGACTTTGTATGCATTTCCTTGGCTTAAAACCATTAGGAGTCAGTTTTGCTCAGGACTTCATCAAATAAATATGTGTGGCAATGTTAATGACACATCCTACATGAATTGTTTTATGGACTGAATGTTGAGTCGAAATAAAAATAAATAATTTTTTAACCTATTCTTGTGTCTGTCTGTTTAATGCTAACACACATATAGAAAGAAGAATACAATGACACATGTGGAGTTCATGTATGCAGACTTCCTATTAGCTATTAGCTGCTCTCGCATATGCTGACGCACGGGCATACAGCAGGGAGGGTGTGGACGATCACTGCAGTATACAGTACATTATCGTGTTCTCTGAATGATCCCTTGCTTGATCTAACATAATCATCCACTATCTACCTAAATGATATCATGCCAGGTGAAACACACAACACATTACTGTCACACCATAAAAGACTAGACAAACCCAAGCAGCAAAGAAAAGGAAGAGCAGGGAGGAGGAAACGGAAAACAAGAATGAGAAGGAGTCAAGGAGGCAGAACAGTCTGGAGGGAAAGAGCAGAATGATAGGAGAGGAGAAGAGGAGTTGAAAACCTTAAAGCAAGCGAGAGGAGAAGGTGAAGGAAAAAATGAGTTTGGCCATGACATAAAAGCCGACCATACAAGGTTAGTTATCTCCCAAAGCACCTGGTTTGGAGTGAGGTGCATGGAGTGAGAGAGGAGAGAGCGAGAGATATAAGGGTGAAGGGAAAATATAGAGGTATGTGGTTAAAAACAGCCTCCATTAATTCACTTATATTTATAAAGGCAGAAGTTTACATAGAGCGAAATGATTACTTGAACATCAAAGAATAGAGAAGCTGAGACAAGCCAAGATGAAGAATTGTGTTTTAGATTTCACAGAAATTTATATTGAATTTAAAAAGGAACATTGAAAAAAAAAAAAAAAAAAAAAGTTGTTTTGAAAACATCCATACATTTAATACTGTGATACATTAAATCTCTAAAAAAAACTTCATATTTCAGCATGGTTATACATTAAAAATGGATGCAGCACAAGTGAAAATGCATTCAGCTCCTACTGTCTTCTGTTTGGACATTTGGGTGGAGAAACAAAGACAAAGCAAATAGTGAGAAAGTGCTCTATGTGAGAGTCGCTGCTCAAAAACTTACATCAAATGAACTTTTCAATGAAATGATGATCTCTGTTTAGCAGTAACACTGATTCAAGCCGTCGGAGGAAACTTGCTCTGTTTGTGAAAGTGAAGTGCGCTATGACCATGTAAATTTCCAGGTGGAAAATATGGAAAGATAAAGAATAATGAGAAGAGGGAATGAGCGACTGAGGCGGGAGGAAGTGGCTGTATCTGTAGCCAAAGAGATTAACAGCAGAGACTGTGTACGGTGTGGAGAGAGCAAAGGAGGGATGGAAGAGAAAAGGTTAGGCAGGTGTGTGACCATGAGATACAACACAAAGTCCAGTTATCTCCTGACACATAAGAGGCATAAATAATGTAAAGCTGACAGCACAGAATATATATTGGACTTATAATATGTGGAGGCTCGAAGGATGAGGGGAATGTGTGTGTGTGTGTGTGTGTGTGTGTGTGTGTGTGTGTGTGTGTGTGTGTGTGTGTGTGTGTGCGCAGAAGTTTTCCCCAAGCAGCACATCTTTTTTGCCAAATTAACACATTGAACAAACTGTTTCCTGTTTGTTCCTAAATGATATACCTGCTGCCCTCTTTTTCTAAACGCTTCTGTTCTAAATGGTGAGGATCATGCAGATGCTGCCCTTTAACAAGTCATTGGCTTTCCAGTTAAAACAATGGACTTTTACCTTTTCTGTATGGAAAAACTGTCCTCCAGCTAAAACAACACACTTTCCACTCTGACCTCGATTGACTTCTTCTGTACTTTTTTTTGAAACTGAAAGCACGCCTCCTTGACACAAAGCCTCCGGCACAATTAACCAGTATTGTAAAGACAAATTATGGAAATGTATGCTCCATGATGGAAGATGAGTGAGGAACAAATGAGCCTCCACTCTACTTTCAATTTCTGTCCTTATTTGTCACAGAGGGAGAGCTCCTTCATGAAAGACAAAGTAAACATAATAAAGCACGATCTTTGTGCAATATGCTTGGATGAGTGACTTGACTAGCTGCGGAGACAACAAATAACTACGGGAATGAAGTGGACATGAGAAATTGATGATGATGCACTGCAGGTACTCCAGTAATTTGCTTTCACAACATCAGTTGACTCACGAAGACACAGTTAGAACAAGGAAATGATGAACTTTGAAGCAAAGCAAAGGTCAGCTCTAGTATGGGTCAAGCTCCAAAAACCCCTACACCTCCAAGAGTGCAACTTGATAGCTGATAACCCTGAACACACATCACCAGGGTCATTTCTCAGACTCAAATCCAGTTTCTCTAGAGCCACAGAGGACACTACACTGTGTTCACAGGATGAGTAGTGCTGCCTATGATGAGTAAACTGACCTTTATGAGTAAAATTGGTTGGGAGTTCCCACTGAACTCCCTGCTGATTTCTAAACCTTTCAGGTCCCAACACACACACACACACACACACAGACACAGACACGTGCACACACACACACACACACACACACACACACACACACACACACACACACACACACACACACACACACACACACACACACTCAGAGTGTCTTTTCAGTGGACAGTGCATTGTTGGACCAAATTCTGCTCTGCAAGTAAATAATAGGTTCCCTCCTGAAAATGTGATTAAACATCCAGCGTGATGCAGGGTGAAATGTGTGAAACACTAAGTGCACAGAAATCCATAATGAATCATCAGTGTGCTTGGTGTAAGGAAAAAAATGAAAGAGGTGGAGAGAGGAAGGCGTGAACGGCGGAGGGGAGAGGGGCGGCGAGAGGCAGAGAGAGCGAGCAAGTTTGAAGAGTAAGAGATGACTAGGGAAGAGCAAAGAGGGCAAACAGCAAAGGGGGGAGGTGCAGAAGGGGAGATGGGGAAGGAAAGAAGGGATTGAAGGGGAGGCACAGGGAGAAAGAGAGAGGGATAGGTAAACAGAGGTGGTATTGTGTTTGCTATAAGGAATGAGCGGGGCTGCAGTGTAATTAATCACACAGAATAGTGATTTAGACAAGTTATCTGTTTCTCCTCTTGGCAATGTGGCTACACACACACACACACACACACACACACACACACACACACACACACACACACACGCTCTCTCTCTCTCTCTCTCTCTCTCTCTCTCTCTCTCTCTCTCTCTCTAATGCGGCTAACATACCTACAGAGACTCCATCCCTGAATGGACTATATGTGGAAACAAACAGGTGTGGCCAGTAAAGAGATAATGAGAGACGGTTTTCGAACAATGGCATAAAAATCTATGCAGTGCTGGAGATTTGTTAATTAACCCCCAACCTTTTCTCAGGCTTCTCTACCCTTCTCTCTGTGTTTAGACAGATAGAGGCTGGGGTGGTTCACTTGTTCCCAGGCAGACATGGCTAATTGAATACAGAATCAACACTTCTCCGCATTGCTTACACGCTACACATGCTAAGTACCTCCATTAGAGAGAGAGAGAGAGAGAGAGAGAGAGAGAGAGAGAGAGAGATTAGTGAGGCTTGGAGGGATAGGCACTGTATAATGAGAGGCAAACTGAAATGCTTTCACAATATTTAGACTTTTCCATGTTCATGTTTCATTATGCACACATTTAAAATGTGCATAAAGTGTATGGAAACTCGCTTTAAAAACAGCAGCAGAAAGAGTGCTCCCCTTGCCCCTTGCAGACGTGAGAGGAATCCAAAAAGTTTTCCACTTTCTTCTGCCTTTCAGGCCAAGTCACTGGAGACTTTGGGTTCCTTTTCTCAACAATTAAAATCAGAAGAAGCAACTTGATCACTTGGTGTTGACTCGTAAAGGAACACAGACTGGTGGCATAAGATAGATGTCAAAATGCCCACACCAGTTTTCTGTGAGCCTGCACACCAGTGGAATCGAGACACACTTCACCATAGATTGATGCCACTGTCTTACACATGTCGAATCATGCATTTCTATGGGATGAAACATTACTTTGCATGTGTCTTTACTTGACGCAACTCTGCAGACTTTGAGCGACTCTGCAGTTTTAAGATGGGAACATGGCCTGAGATTCAAATCCACGGTGTTAACGTACCATGGCTTACACTGTGCTTGAACACGCTGCCAGGCTCTGTTCATCATCCTCACTTCTTTATTTTCCACCATCTCTAGTTCCAGGTCCCTAGAGGACAATGGATTGAAATGAAGCAATGACACAATGAATTCGCCACTCTCCAGTTCAGCAGTACTGAAGGTGTGTGGTAATGATCCTTGCTATTCAGATAATATATCCAGTGCACTTTTCTGATTTTTTGATCCCTCAGCTTACTCAAAGTAAATCAATTCTTCAAGGGCAATTTAAGAGTTTCTAGTTTAGGACAAGGTGTGTTTTCACTTTGAATTTTCCCCTCCAGGTTTGCATATCTTATTCATGAACAGTACAAAAAGTTGTTCCGCCGTGTTAGATAGAGTGAAAGAGTCTAGCAGGTCTCAGGGAGGTGTAGTCCATCCCATAAAAAAAGGCAGTTTGCGTAATCCCAGACACCAAAACTCCATCTAGCTCCCATTGGCCTGGCTTTGAGTGTCTGATGATCACGTGCCGCCCATTCTTCCTTCCTTTGGAGTTTATGTTTTTAATCATCTCAGCTGTGTGTACAGCACAGCAGGAAAATGTTGACGTAGCACTGACGGACTTGAGTTGTGTTCTGTGACAGCACCAGACCTGGCACTCAGATGCTGCCTTCAATCTAAGTATGCAAAGGCAAACATTAAAAAAGGTGTGCGAACTTCTCGAGGGGTAGGACTTTGGACCATTCATATTCTACATTCAAGGCAGATCATCCTCCTCAAAAACGTTGCCGTCTAGGTCATCTGTGCAAGCGTAACTAATGTTCTTAATTCAACCCAAACCATGACCTTTTTCGAAACCTTAACAAGTAGTTTTGGTTCCTAAAAATCTAATCAAACTACATCCATTTCACAATAACCATGGAACACTGAAGGTCCGCAGGTACTCGGTCATATAACACTCATATATCGTCGTTTTGGGAGTCATTGGCAAACGACCAATGCTGCTGTTTAGATATGAGGATGTATTGATTCAAGGAGAGTTACAGGGTTTATTTTCCCCCACCAGTCATCAAGTCAGACCACGTCTGCATTTCACTGCACACATGTGAGTTACACCTTAAAATAATCACTGAAGCCTTGAATCTTATATCACATCCAGGAAGCACAGGGAAACATCTCGTTGGAATCATCATCTTTGTCACCAACTGTTAGAATTAAAGTCCAATAACTACTAATGTGCAGCCCTGCATATCTCATTCTGCCAACTCCAGAGAAAAAATATCTGGGTCTCCTGGACTGGCAAGATTTCCAACTCTCGTCACCAGCCACTTGTTCACTTTGGCTCTCGGCCACTCAGCGCTGGGCAGGTAGTGTACAGTGGACTTGTATAAGCTTGTGATCTGGGAGCTGCTGTCCATAATTCCAAATGAGCTGGCACTGTTATGGTTTGTCTGACAAAACAATGAGCTAAAAACTGCACCGGGCTGCAAAGCTGTGTTGGCTCTCCATGGAATTGTCAGTACTAGCACGTGAAATGGAGTCATTGATCCGGTGCTAATATCAAAATGTCACGTAATGCATGGTTTCATGAACCTCCTGCAAATGCATTAATATTAATCCCAACTTTTTGCTTGATGTCAGCCTTCAAAGAGGTGACATTGTTTACATAAGGCAGCACCCCAGAGGCACAGGCTGTGCATAGCGCTCTCTGTAATCAAGTGAGCACCGGTCTTTTAGGGGCTTAAATGCACATCTAGAGTGAAAAAACATAAACCCAGAAAAAAAGAAGGTCAACAAATCTCAAGAGACAAAATGACATCTCTGGCCTTCAGTCAGCCATAACAATAAATTTGTTATTGTTATGGGTAGACTAGTGCGAGACACAGAGGGACAGGAGCTGGAGCTGGGCTGACTGGAAGTCCAGGGCAGAGGCTTAGGTCTGATGAGACGAAGGAGCTGGAGACAGAAGCTGGAGTGGAGCAGACAGGCCTGCAGGGAGATGAGGAACAGCGTTAGTGGAAGGTAAACAGGTAACAAGCAAATATATACCAGAGGGGCTTTAAATGCAGACTGACTGAGCAGGACCTACAATGTAAGATCTAGGAGGGTGGAAGTCTTCGTGTGGGATGCAGCTGATGGATCTCATCTTGACCACATGTTTGAAGGTTTAAGTGTGCACACTGTTTACATGAACACCTAAGTGTGTCTTAGCACACGTTCACACGTTAGTACGTATGTACATGAAGGCTCTCACACACAGTTTGCATACAGTGTGTGTGTGTGTTTTGCTCTGTGTGTGTTGCTACACTCAGAGGTCAGATCCCAGACAGCATTGATCACCATATTGAGCAGATAATCATTAAACAGCTCATTATTGATCTCACCCATATAATTGAATAATCACAAACACCTCTCTCAGTCTGTTTCCCACACTTCGCTATCAAGCAGCCATTTTTTGGTGGAGAAAAAGCTTCTTTTTTTTTTTCTCGTCCTGACTCAAATTTGCATTGCTGCAATTACAGATACTGTGATCTCCTCTTCACTAACATTTCAATTCTAACCTTTGCTCTTTTCTACTTTGCCTTTGTTGCAGTTTTATCACATTTACTGCTACAGTTGTACTCCTCTGATTTTTCTTTGCTACCCTTTTCATCTCACTGAATGGACAAATTGAATAATTTGGGCTACGATGCAAATAAAATGTGTTTCCCTTACATTATTCTTCAGTGTTCAATATTTTCCACCACTGTCTTACTGCCATAACAGTAATTCTAAGTTCTTACGTCTTTGTTAGCAATTGTAGCATTGGGACATGCTTCCATTATCCCAACCTCAAAAGCAGGTATAACATGGACAATCCATTTAGGCCCCTATGTTGTGTTCATTGCACTGTGAGTTACACCCTAAAATAATCACTGAATTCATGTGTTCGGACTCATAGAATATTCAGCAGTCTCTCTTCACATTTCAAAAACATTTAGGATCAATTTAATTATCATCAGAGGAGGAAAAGAAACTGAAATGCTGGTGCGTAATCCTTCTCCCTGCCTCTTGAAAACTGGTGTTTTTCTCTAAACCAGCCATAGACCACCACTGTAGGATTAGAAGATCGTAGGAGTGGGCAAAATTAGTAAATGGCGTGTGTAATTCTGGCAGTCACGGCGTTTCAACCTTCTCTTGTACAGCTCAAATGATGCTCACAACAAATACGAGCATATGCAGATGCAGACACATGCACGCATGTACATGAACACCAGTGCCATCCATGGCTGTCTTTCTGTCTCTGCTGCTTTTCCATGTCGTTAACGCACATGCAGGTGGGTAAGGGTGGAGCTAAAAGCATGATCGGCTGAGGCAGCTGGAGGACGCTGATAAGAAGCAGCAGCAGAGGGAGAGAGAGGCTGAGAAGGCTGTGCTTCTACCCAGGAGAGTTGACTCAGTGCTGGGATGGCTCAGTGTGTGGACTGGCCACATCTGGGTCTATACCACCAACACTGTGGAGCCAGGAAAGCTGTTGAGGAAATGTAATTAAGGGGAAAATGTGTCACAAATGTAGATTAATATGCCAATAATTTGTTGCACATAATTTTAACTGTCTTACAGTGTTGTTCTGAAAGTGAAGCACAAATAAGGAACTTCCCCCCCCCCCCTTGCAGGCCTACATATCCTGCACAGACATTTTGAATTAGATGAAAAGAAGACCCCATAATTCAGATGGGGGGTGACTTTTTTCCGTTCTTTTTTCTTTTTAGCAGTCTAACTTGGATACAGCTGTGCCTTATGGCCATTGTGAGAAAGTTTCCAGTGTGTTTTGGGTGAGCAAATGGAGACATTTTTATTCTGAAGAAAACTAAACACTCAGCCCGAAGGATCAGGAAATATTGGCACTGCACAGTTAGCAGTGTGAGAAAATGTCACAACACATAAACCACTGCACCACAAGAATTTAAAAACTCTGATGCTGTTAAAGCTCGAAATGGACTGAAAATAGAAAAACAGCAAACAGAGAAATCAGGACCATCATCATCTGTAAGAAGAAGCAATTACAAACAGTTGCAGATGAGCTAAAGCCTGCATGGACGTTCTTCAGACCGTTTATTTCTGGAGCAAGAGAGAATGCAAAAAAATATTTCTTTGGTACTGAATGCTTGAAGAAGCTGATATTTCAGAACAGCAGTCACACAGTCTTCTCCAATAACACAAGGCTGCACAGGAGGAAATAGCAGCTAAATACTACTGTCAACTCAGCAACAAAAAAAAAGTAATAACTGGAAAATGGAGAGTTGGAAGGTTGTAGAATGTTCTCACTTTGTCCTCTGACACGTTCCCATAAAGGGATACAAGATTTAGAGGCCTAATCCCTTGTCCTGTTGTTAATGTTAAGTCCAGTCCAGGAATTTGCTGAGGAAATTCAATCCAGGAGATTTTTTTAAGGTGAAACTTACGCTTTGTGTCCCTGATAAACTAAATAATAACTTTTCAAACTTGGGCTTACATTTGCAACGTGAAGACAAAGCAGGCTGTGAAATAAAAGTGCTGCAATCGATTTTAAAGCAAGCATCCTCCTCTATTTGATGAGAGCGCCTGATGCCCAGTGCCAGCAGGGTAGCTTGCTGTGAAGAAGGGGGGAGTGAAAAAGTGGGGGAGTGTAAAATTCTGTTGTAAGACAGAGAAGGTTGAGTGAAGACTGGATGTGGGGTGGAGACGTAGGGGTTGCAGGGAGTCCAGAGGGGAATCTGTATGGATGGATGGCTTATGGGAAAAAGAGAAGAAAGGTTGGAGGGTTAAGGAGAGGAGGGGATGAAGGTTAGAGAGCAGAGGGGAGTGTAGAGATAAGAGGTAAAGAGGATCGAGGGGGAACAGGATTACCAAACCCCTGCTTGCAACTTACAGGCACATGGGAGAGCTTAACAAGAGGAACATAAACACACAAATGGAGAAAAAAACAGACATCCACACTCGCTAAACCGGCAGTCACTGCACTGGTGCAGCAAATTTAGACGTAGCAATATTTAGCCATGCTAAACTGATACTTGATCGTTGAGTGAAACAGGGCTGTATTTGTCCCCAACTGTTTTGTACACCATAAGAAAGACATCATTCAGTTTGTCTGTGTCCAAGTGGAGGCTGTGTGGATAGAGGGCGTTGCATGTTACGCAGATTATATAGTCTTATGATTCAAATTTGGGATTTTGATTTGGGATTTTTGGCTGTACAAATAAAAGTGACCATTTGCAGTATTATTAAAGTAATATAGTGCAAATGAATAATCCTTTTTTTTTTTTTTTTTTTAGTGACAACAGTTTTTGAAATAAATGAAATGAAAGTCTCCACTGTATATAACTGTAACTGTATATAACATACCAAAATGTGAACATCTCTATTAAAAAGAAATGTGACACTTCAGGAAAGATCCATCCAATCTATTCATCTATACCGCCTATCCCTTTCGGGGTTGCGGGGGGGCTGGAGCCCATCCCAGCTGTCAACGGGCAAGAGGTGGGGTACACCCTGGACCAGTCACCAGTCGATCACAGGGCAACACACAAGACAGACAACCATTCACACTCACACTCACACCTAAGGGCAAATTAGAATCACCAATTAACCTATTGAGCATGTTTTTGGTCTGTGGGAGGAAGCCGGAGTGCCTGGAGAGAACCCACGCATGGACAGGAAGAAAGGCCCGACCCGGGAATCAAACTGGCGACCTTCTTTCTGTGAGGCACGCGCACTACCTGCTGCGCCACCGTGCAGCCCCTTCAGGAAACAAATTCATGGAAGAACTCAGAAACCATTCCGCCCTGTCCTGACTAAGTTTAGCTCTGCATGAAAGAATGCATCCCTCTCATTCATATCATAGTTGTGCAGCAAGAAAAGCCTGGTTCAACTTGCTGCAACACAACATTGTCTGAAAAGGCCAATCAAATACACACAAGTGCACATTGTTAACTTCAGCACCATATTTACTGTTTACTTTGCAGAACCGTAAAATCTTGTCTGTGAGTATTACAAACCATTGTGCAGCGTTTAGCATCTGATAAGCCTTTAAACACATTAATCCATCTATCTCAATCCAGAAAATGGTTGGTTTGTACTGTGTAACAATAATCGACTGAAGAGCTCCCATAACACCTGGAGCAAAACTGACACAACTGACATGTTTGATTTTCAGCTGAAACACTTCCATGTGAGACAAGTGTGTTTATGTCACATGAATGGGTTTGACATAGCTCATGTCAAAGTGTAATGTGGCTGCAATGCTTACACACATACAAAATAGTAAATCTGTTGAGCAGGTGAGAGCATATTAATACTGTTGGCACGTGCACAGACCTACTCACACACATACACCCTTGGGCCTCACTCTGTAATGATTCCCATGGTCAATAAAAGGATCTGACTTGAAAGATTACTGAGTCCAAAAGCGTGTTTGAGTGTGTGTGTGTGTGTGTGTGTGTGTGTGTGTGTGTGTGTGTGTGTGTGTGTGTGTGTGTGTGTGTGTGTGTGTGTGTGTGTGTGTGTGTGTGTTAGAGAGAGAGTGAGTGTGTGAGCTGTCATTGCCTCTAGCAGTCAGTCATCAGGCGCACTAAGCTTGATAAATGATGTGTGTGTGGTTGTGTCAATGATTATTTACATCACTGACAAAGTAGTGGGTATGAGTCATGCTGTTTGTGTACTGTATGTGTCCATGCATACACTTTAATGATCTGTTAATGACTATTTTTATTTTTATGATGGGTGCGTGAGCTAGCATACCCTGTGTGCACTTGTACTTACAAGTGTGCTCTTGAATTAGTGTGTTGCTGCACATGTGAGAGTACAGCTGCATGCGTTTATTTGTTTATGTGTGTTCTCCACATTGTTGTGCGTGTATCCGTGATTGTGATTAATGGTGACGAAAGCAGTGCTTGATGGGTCATGTGTGTATGTGCATGCATGTACGGTATGTCTGTGTGTGCACGTGTGAATGTGAGTGATGAAGACTAGACCAGCTCCTGACTGATATGGATCAAGGGTAAGACTTCATTAATTTCCGCACCTAACATTTGGCCTGAACACACACACACTCTCGCACACACACAAGAAAAATCATGCGCACATTCCAACAAAAGCACTTAAATCCATACATGGACTATATGCATGTGACACACACACACACACACATGCTCAGATTCTCTATCTGTCAATACATCATTACACAGAAGGAGGTGGGAAAGCTGCAGTAAGTCAATTTCTCTGAAAAGCACATTCATTTATTTTCACTTGTGTGTGTGTGTGTGTGTGTGTGTGTGTGTCTAATTGTATGTATGGTCTGCCATGGCCCTATATATCATGCCAGTCATAGAAAGTTATAAACCAGCCTCACACCCTGTATGGGCCTGAACACGCATCAATCTCAATCTCAAATCCTGACCTTTTGCCATAAAACCAGCGACCTTTACAGTGAGCCAATCAAAACCGTGCATCAGCAGAGTGATGAGTGTCGCGTCCAATCAGAGTGAAAGCATAAAATCAGGGTCAGTGAAAAGCAGTGCTGCACTGGAGAGCATGGATCATGAAAGTGTGTGTGTTTCTTATGTATATGTGTGTCTCCTGCAGGCATGGTTTATCCAATCACTTGCCATCAGTGTTTCTGTCAGTCTGCCAAGAAAAGCCCTCGTCGGTGCCATTGTCTTTATAGCCGGCCAAAGACAGACACACACACACATAACCACGCGCACACACACCATCTTCCTTTTTTTTTCGCGAGCAACGAGAGGAACATTTGTGCATACGGATTACACAGAAACATATTAACACACACATACAGAGCACTGACAGTTCACTTTCAATAGTCCAACAATTTCCTGCCTCACGAAAGAAAAGTGCCTGTATGTAAAACATGTTCAGAAACACTCCCGCTACTCTCCTGAGAGGCTTTTTGCATGTTGAGAAAAGATAAGACTTGAATGCAAAATGGGGCTATTATCACTCTAAAAATGATGAACTACCCTGTAATAGCCAGCTCTATTATAAAAACATCAATGACTGTCTTTAAATTCAGTTATATTAGCCTGTGAGGTACCACTTGAAACAGACCTAAAATAGATTTTAAATTGCCCTGCAGTTGTATACCTCACTTTAATCAACAGTGCCAAGTTTTCATTGTCCATAATGTTACTCAAGCTTAATTCATGTGTGTGTAGCCCACAGTGGTTCTGGCACTTCATGCCATGGCCAGCCTGGTGCTCCCCGCCTGGACCATCACTGGCCCTGGAGGGGGAAAAAAAAAATCCTCTTTTTCTTGTTCTCCATTTCTCCCTCCATCTCTCTCCTCGCTGTAACACTCCCCTAGAGGCACGTTGTGTTGTATGCGTGTGGGAAGCATTTAGGAATGAAAGTGAGAGGTTGATTATGTGCCACTGCCACTGCAGGGCAGCACTGCAGGCACGGTGCATGTGGAATATCACACACACACACGCACACACACATATGCGAGTGAACAGATGTGTTGTCGTTTGCTGGCTGAAGCTCCAGGGTACATACACACCTTCCTGAAATAATCAGTCTACATATGCTGCAACACGTTTTATTAATAAGTAATTGTTACGAGTTTTGAGTTTTAATCCAGGTTTCAACTTGGTTTCAATTCGTCTGTTCATATATTTCCCACTTTTTTCTTTATTCTATCAGTTTATATTTCTATGCATTTATCTGTCTAGTTGTCACAGCTCCTAAAATCTGAAGTTTAATCTAATAAGAAGGACTTGAGATTTCTATTTCCCTCGGTTATTTTGAGACACGAGTGGTTAGGGATGTTACTAAAGAGGATCTTTATTAGCTGATATTTCAGTTAAAATACATCATATTTGGTCATCAGAGCGGTTCAATTTCAAATGAAGACTTCACAAAATGGGCCCAGAAATGAGTGCAGTGGCAGTTTATCACATCATATTATCTACTTGTGTGGATGGACTTGGCAAGGCATTGGCTTTACCTACAAAGGTCTATTGTAAAGTGTTTGAGGAAAAAAAAGAAGAAAAAAAAAAAAAAAGCCCAAAATTCATATGTTTGATACTCCTGAATGCATCACAAAACACATTGTTTGCTCCGCAATTGACTTTTCCTCCTTTTCTTTTCAACCTTCTTAGTGTTCCAAAAGGCCAGCAGAGTGCAGCTTTTTATTATCCGTTTTCGTATATTTGTAAAGCCAGAAGCCATCATACCGACTTTTCATACACACTGTAACGTTTCATGCCCATAAATACTCCGAAAGGCCACTGGTCTGCAATATGTTCATTTCCTCCTCTGTCTTTGAGCCAGTTATTATAGCCTGACAAGCTCTCTCACTCATATTTAACAGCGCAGGAATAAAATTATACTAGCCATATTCCTAAAGGCCTAAAGATGCCGGTCTCAGAGTGGCACAACATAAATCAACCAGGGGAGTGGAGAGACTTTGGGAAAAGAATGGACCAGAATAGACCAGAACATAGTTATGGACATTGTTGTTATATCTCAATACCAAAACACAGCCATAGTTTGGGTACTGTGATATCTGTCTCTGAGATTTCTGCCTCCGCCCAAAACTAATGGAGGTGAATGACATTTAGTTTTACACACACACAATCAACAACCTCTTGTGTTTCCCTCACAGCTATTTGCTTTTTTATTTTACTTTCTAGAGAGAAAGAACTAATAATGAGGAAGTCTGTTGTTGTTGCAATTTGGGTGAACTGACCCTTTAAAGCCACCTCATTAATTAGCGCTTCATTAAAGGGAGCTGCACTGTAAAGGTCAACCAGTTAAGCCTATTCACTGCAGTCTGAAAACATTATGACAGCGGCACGTCCTCATTGTTTTGACTCTGTTCTCCAGCACATTGGATTTGAAAGGAAACAATGACTTTCATAGTCGAGAGCTGAGTTTCAGCTGTGGGGATGTTTGAGGGCGTTCGCAGTCCTCCATATTCTTCACATCCATAGGTGGGAAAACATTGTTGTCTCCAGTCAATGACGCACACACTGGAGGTTATTCTGTGTTGATGCTGCTCTCCTGCGCTCCCCCTCCCTCCTTATTTCCTCTGTTTAGCGTGATTTATCTGCTCTTTATTTTTTCTCCATCTCCTCTCTCTCTCTCTTTCCTTCCTTCATTAATTACACTGATTCTCTTCTCCTTCTTTCTCTGAGACTGGATCATTATTTACAATCCCCATCCCTCTACCCTCTTCTCCTGTCTTTATTTATCACACATCCATTCCCTCGTATACCGTGTTGCACTGTCGCCCACTGTCTGTCTCTCTTTTCCACTGTCTCTCAGTTGCTGTTTCCCTTGCTTTCCCCCCTCTTTTCACCTCAACTTCCTTTTAGCAACCTCCCTCACTGCCCATTTTCCCCTATCTCTCTCTCTGTGGCAACAGAGAGGAAGTGCATTTGATCAGAAGAGAGTGCAGATTGATGAATTTGTCAGAGATGATGATTTTCTGTCTGGTTTGTACACAAACACTGTGGTGCATGCAAAACAAGTGAAGGCAGATAAGAATTGGATGACAGAGGAGAGATAAAAAAAAAAAGAAGAAGAGGAGAGATGAGAAAGAGGTGAAAAGAAAGAGAGGGGGACACAATAAAAAGGGAAGGAAATATGTGTTAAGGATGCATGAATGATTGAAAAGAGTAATAAGGAATTGGGGAATGGAAGGATGTCAGTGGAGGGACAATAAAAAAGGACCACAGCATTTGTACATTTACCTTTCTACTTCTTCTTTCCATTTCCTCTTATCCAGTTAGCTACGTGCTGTCACTGGATTGTTGCTGACTATTGTGCAGCTGCATTGATTAGAAGTCACTCCGGATAAGGGCATTAGCTAAAAGCCTGTGACTGTAAATTATGAGGTGAGAAATAGGAAGATGGGGCAGCGTCTCGTAAACTGAGAAGCAGGGCATTATTTGAGTAAAAAGCTCAAACTGGCTGTGGATGGATGGACAGGGAGATGGAGGGGCAGCAAGAGGAGGCAGCTGAGTGTTAATATGCATTAGAAACATCTGTCAGTGGCTCAAACTGAAAATGATTACCACTGTAATTCACATCCCTAACTACACCTCTGTGTGCATCTGTCTGTGATGTACCTGATCCCCATCATTTTGCATGCAAGGTTGAGAGCTGCCAGAGATATAAATCACATGGCTGAATACATTTGTGTTATATTCAGTTTATGTATTTGCTGTGCACATGATCTGTAGCTTTGTACTGTGGTTACATGAATTTCAATTATACACGTTTTATTTGTGCAGTGTGTCCACATGTAATAGTACACAATGCCTCATGCTCATAACTGACACCTGCTCTTATAATTCAACCAATTAAAAAAAGTGTGCTATTTAAAATGATGCTTGTATTTTAACATAAGATGACCTCTGATTACAAGCTCAGAATCATCAGCGTATTCATTTATTGACAAACACAGTGGTGGAGGTGGAAGCCTCATGCCATTGTGACTGCTGTCGGGTCATGCACATGCAAGGTTACACAATATAGGCAGAAATTGCTCAAATTCTGCAAAATTCAACTTTGGGTGGAAGTGAAATCATCTGATTTTGGTCCAAAATGTTGATGTGGCAAATTTTTGTTTGAGCGAGAACTTAGTGTAAACTCATGTTAGCGTGCAGCTGTGCGCAAGTGAGTGTGTGATGTCCGAACACCACTGTTCATGAGCCACCTCAACACAAACGCATGTGCCTGTGTGATTTGTTCATATATGCATGCTGTACGTCAGTGTTTATGTTAAAGAGTGCGTTTTGCCTTTAAGTGCACATTTGCTGGTCACATGTAAATGTGGCTGAGGTCATGGGTGTGTGTGTGTGTGTGTGTGTGTGTCTGAATGGAGTCATTTAAGTAGCGTATATAAATGGTTGTGATGATGAAGTGTGTGGATCTTCAGAGTCAGTGCTACTCTGAATAATGCCCGAGGATGCATTTAGACATCCTCAGTGCCACGGCAATCTATCAATGTAATGGCCTGTTTAAATGTGTGTGAGTCTGCGTGTGTGTGTAGTGGAGGTTTGTGTCTTCAAATGTGTATGTGTGATTGAGTGTGTGTGTTAGTCTGCAGACATCTGTGCGGTTGCAATTTTGCAAAATTTATATAAACACGTTGTCCTCCCAAAATGATGCAACGAGAGTCATCAATTCTGAAACACCAAACAGCAGGTTATAAACTTTAGGGGCCAAATCTGACCTTTAAAACTGAATTCCATAATTTATTGAGTTAACATACTCTTATTATATTCATAACTGTACTAACTTTGCTATTGTGAAATTTGTGAAATCAATTTAATATGAAGCTCCAGCTTCACAGATGTTACTTACCAGGACGGGCACGATGCAGGCGGTGTTGCTGGAAATTAGATCTAAGTAAAGACATTAAATATAATGAAACAAACACTTGTTAGGGGCATGAGCTCAAATTTAATTGGGACAGATGAGTGTTGGGTATCTCCTCTCCTGTTTGTTTTTCCTCATACAGATATCCAGCTTCACTCTTAACACAGCACCTTGATAAAACAGTGATCAAATTAGAATTTTTGTCGGTCTGCGTACGGGATATTAAAACAGATTTATGGAAAATCTCCTGTGGAGTGTGCCTGGAGTCTGGTGCTGTACTGCTTCTCCTCTTTTTCCTAAAATAAACATAGTAATTAATTTATGGTTATGCTGCTGGAAAGGCTCCTAAGGTGGTGAATCTTAGATTTGTATCAGTTTGTGAGCTACTTTTCTTGCCCTGAGTGGCTGAGAATTGAGAAATGGGAAGGGGATTACTCCCAAGCTTGCACATATACATATACAACAGGGTCCATTTATTAACTGCATATACTGTGTGATGTATGCAAAGTAAGTGCAGAGGTGCATGGTTGTTATTCATCAGCCTAAAAAATGCTTTCCATTTACTTACATGAAGCGAATTTGCATGTCATTTGCATTCATTATGCACCTGTTTTATCAGTCCTGTCCTGTTCTGTGGTTCTGTCTGCTGTAATGTATCAGCATTCACCAAGTTCTTTCCCTGTCATGTCCATTGTATTTGCTGGTGTGATTGATTCATATTCAAACACTGACACAAAAAGTTGGGCACACATGTCAGCTCACTGCTCAGTGACATATTGTGTCTTTTTTTTATGGGCCTGTTGCTCTCCAAAGTTTCTGCTCCTCATCATGGACAAAGAGAAATGTGCTTTATGGTTGTAGATCTGTAAATTCAGGTGCCAGACAACAATGGTATTTATTGGGGAGGATAAATGCAAGTCCCCCCAATCCTGATTCCGCAGGTGCCTACTCTTCTCCCAGTCCTGCTGTCTGGGCAGCCTCATTTCACAGATCGTTGGTAGCTGATATTGTGCATTCATTTATTATAGTCTATAGGCATAACTCATAGAGCTGAATGAAGCAATTTCACTTCATTGCAATGTCCATTTCGCTATAATATACACATACACAGAGAATGGCGACTGCGAGTCTATATGCATAATTTCAGAAGTCAGCCAGTGAACAGGAGCACTTCAGGGGCCAATCAGATTTCAGCTGGGGCAAATGCCCAGTGTTCATTGTTCACTATGCCTACACTTAAACCATATATACACAATGTTAATAAAAACTTGCTTAAGTTGTGTAATCCATCACGGGTAATATCAGGTTTGTTTCATTTTTGTCAGTTTCATTATCGCCGCAGGGCAATGCCGTGCAGACTTTCTCAATCAATCTGCACTTTAAAAGCAGAGCTAATCGCTCTTTGCAGCAAGAGACAAAAGATTTGACAAGAGATTCCTCAGCCTGGGGGTTTACACAATGAGGGTATTTTGCTGACATGGATGCTGACAGATCAGCTATTTGATCCCAGCTGGAAGAAGCAGCCATGGTAAACGTGCCATTTTACAGTTTCCAGGTGGACTTTTCATTTATCAGTGTCAACTTTTAAATTTCCCTCATTTTAGCATCTTTATCCCAGTCACCCTCAACATCCCTTCATTCCTCTTTTGTAAAAAAGGAACCTTTTCCTCTCTCATCCAGCCACCTCATCCCACACTCTACTTCCCCTTTCGAGTACTTCTCACACTTTTCTCTAGTCTAGCTCCTCTTACTCCTCCTCTGCCCCCCCTCCTTTTCCTCTCCCACTCTCCATTTTCTCTTACTTTCCTTCACTTTCGTCCCATCCTCTCGTTTCTCTCCACCCTCTCCCTCTTTCTTTCTCTCTCTCCCTTTCGACATGACCTAGATTCCAGCAGCAGCCAACGCAGACATCTGGGCTTCGGCTCACGTGCCAGAAAAGGCATGACACCCCTGCTGGGGTGGGGTGGGGGGTGGGGGTGGGGGGGTGAGATGAGGATAGAGTGATGCAGAGAAGGAGAGAGGTGAATAACGGGTAAAGAGAAGGACAGAGTGAGATGGAGTGACTCTGGGAAACAGGACTAGAAGGCGGAGGAATGCAAAATCTGACTGTGGTAAGCACAGATGAACGTAAGCGAGAGGGAGCGTGCGGTCGGATGCTTTGAGGTTGCAAAAAGTGCATTCGAGGGAGTGAGTGAGAGAGAGGAGGAGGAAAGTTGACGCACCAGCCATGCACAGTTTGAAGCAGGCAGGCAGCTGGCGTGTAATGTTTATTAGCTATTAGAGCTAGCATGGCTTAGCAGGGTCACAGTGGCCAAGCAGGCTAAGTCTCTGTGTAATCTCTATGTTTACCAGAGATCATGCCATGTATATGCAGATCAACCGCAGGCTGCAACCTAGACAGTCACACACGCATCATCCCTTCATCGCTGCCTTCTTCTGCTCCCCCTGCAGTCTTTCTGTTTCTTTATTCTCTGGTGGGAGAGATATCAAACCACTGCAACATGATCTGAAGTAGAATTCAGAAGTATTTTATCCTGCGTGAGTGTATGTAAAATAAAATGAATAAATAAATAATGTCCTATTTGTCAACCCTATAGCGTGGTCTTATCTAACACAACACAGTGCTAGACACTGCGAATGCAAACCTGCACTCACAGACAGTTTATTATTTGGCTGGAGACAGATTAGAGGTAGTAAAACAGAATCCTGCAATTCTGGCATAATTCGTCTGACAAAAAGATTGATTATCGCTTCTCTCGGCCAAAACCGGTTTTAATGTTCAACATTTTCCTCCTCAGTTCTCTTTCTCTGTCTGTCTATCTTCTCGGTCTGCCCTTCACGTCTCTCAGCTTCTTTCTAGTCCACCCCTTCTGTCTTTTTTCAGTTGTTCTCCCGCTCCCGTTTTCCTCTCCCTCCCCACTCTTTTGCTCACCTTAGCGCTCCCATCTCCTCTTATGTTTTATCCCTTTATCCTCTCATATTTTCTTTTAATATCTCCCTCCCCTCCCCTCTAACCTTCCTTTTATTCCTTTTAATCTCCTGTTATTTCTCCATGACACTAGCCATCCCTCACTTATTCCATCCTCGTCTCACTCGCTCTCTCCCTTGGGTTCTCCCTTGTCTTTGATCACTCTTGACCTTCACAGCAAAAGAGTCAAGTTTTGCTTGATTCCTCCTCTGTGATCCCTCACTGCTGTTAAACTATACACTTATGGCCAATTAATAGTATTTATTTGGATATAGTTTCAACTTGTGTTTCATGTTATTTCAATGGTAAAATCACTGCAAATGTACAGTAACATAGAAAAAAACCTGTAAACATTTTACGGGTAGCTTGCTAAAAAAGGTCCGACGCTTAAAATGTGTTGACATCTTAACCCTATTTATTTTCTGGTTTACTTATTCCCCCCAACCTGCCTCCCTTCACCCTCATCCTGTTTTCCCTTCACATCTCATCACTCTCTGTTGTCATGTCTGTCAGCTTCTCCCCTCTGTTATACCCCCCTCTTCCTCCCTTTCCCTTTTTGTGCTTCATATAGGTCTTCATGCATCCTGTCTACTCTGAGGTCAGAGTAGCTGCAGAAAAGGTAAAATTGAAGGTGGGGGAACTGTAGGATGCTGTGGACAAACACTTGATGATGGAATTTTGGCCATATTTATATGTGCGTGTGTGTGTCTCCGTGTGTGTGTCTGACTGAGTGAGGCAGAGCGTATAATGGGAAGAGATAAATACAGAGGCAGGCAGATTGCCATCTGGTCCCGTTGAAATCAGTTAGACTAAATGCAGACGGTTGCTCTCTAAGCCAATATAATCTGGTCATAGTAATGACTCGCTACTTACACCCAAAGAAGCCAAGGCTGGCAGTAGGAGATACTGAGGAAAAAGACAGCAGCAGGATTCATTAAAAAAATCGCCCAACATATTTCCACTAGCCTGCTCCTCACATTATGAATAAATGTATGGAGGTATTATCAGATATAACCTGTTTTTATATGTGAAACAATGGTGGAACTTCGTATATGAGACTATAGATCATAGAAACATTAAACATGCATATGTCTTGAGAACTTGTTGATCAGAACAAACTCTGTCGATAATGCTCACTTGTAATTGTGATACTTGTCACTGGCCCTGAAGGCACCACCACCATGTGTAGATTTTGTCATTTCATTGTAGCATCTTTAAAATTAAACGTTGTTATAGTTTGTGTGTTGCTTTCAGGCCTTCGTTTCTCAGTTGGACTTGTGGAGTGACAGCACACGTCTGAGCTACAAGCATAATACTATCAGCCTGTCATGGTCGGCTGAAAGACAGTGAAATGCTAAGTGTACAATGTTGGCCAGAGGAAAAAGCCACATGGCCCCTATAACTCTGATACATATACCCATGAAACTAGCTAGCTGAACAAAGTAATATAGAACATAGAGTAACACAGGTAAAATGTTATCTAATATTATCTACACAAAAGAAGGCCTATATAACATTAATTGGAGGGAAAAAAACAAGGTTGAAAGAAGTAAAAAAAAAAGTAGCATTAAGCTTGAACATTACTTATTGCTCTAATTACTCCAAACTGAAGTACCCGGTCTTGCATTTGTGAAGTTACTTCACCTTGTTACTGGCCTGTAGTGACCAACCAGGTCACAGATGAAAATCTATAATTTTTAGCACTTCGAGCATCACAAAAAAAAAAAAAAATCCATTCACACCCACTGAACTTTAGACTGTTTCATGTCACTAATGGATAGTATGTTGAGGTCTAATGGAGCAAAGGCCACATATCTGGCATTCCTAAAAGGCACAAAACAAAGCAAGTGATAAACAGTGTTCTCGTCTGGAGCGCTGTGCTGACCTCAGATATCACAGACAACCTCAGACACTAGACTGCCCAAAACAGAACAGAACATTAGGTTCAAATAAAAGAGAAATGGTTTAAGTGATCGGTGAAAAGAAATATACTGAGAGGGGAGATGAAAGAGGCAGAGAGAGGTCAGGCAGGTCGAAAGGCTACACAGATGATGCAGGGAGAAGTTATATGTCTCACACATTCCAGCACAGAAATCCAGTGGTGCAAATCATGTTCACAGTTATCTTTAGGTTTAGTTATGCAAGAAAGGGAACACTTTGATCGACAGTTTGACTGATTCAGCATCTTATATTTCCGTGACAATGTGTGTGCGTGTGTGTGTGTGCATGCATACATATTCCCATATTTTCCAGTAACACAAGGTGCCCTTGATGGAGTAATCATTTTGTGCCATGTATGTGTGTGTGTGTGTGTGTGTGTGTGTGTGTGTGTGTGTGTGTGTGTGTGTGTGTGTGTGTGTGTGTGTGTGTGTAGTTATCCCCTGCCACCATCTGTTCTCTATAGGCTGATGATCATCTATCTCCCCATTAGCTGTCAGTCACTCTGCTCGCTGTTGACGTCTCTCCTCTCACTATCTGAGCTGCAAATCTACAACACCACACCGCTACAGAGGAAAGATGCATCACAACAAATAAAGTCCGCTTTCTTCAGCCATCCGGTGATGTGCGTACTGCGTCTCTGTGCATGTGCAGGTATAGACAGAGTTTTGAATCCCCAAAGATGTGGATCTCATTTGCAGCCCTCATTTATACACTTCTGGTACATCAAATGCAATGAGAGAAAAAGCGCTGAAGACATTACTCAGCCAAAAACATCAATGTATGCTTGAAAGGGGCCCTGTGCATTTTCCTCCTTAAAGTTATGTTTACATTCAGTGTTACCCACAGAACTCATTGTGTATGTCCTTGAACTCTAACAACTGTGCCAGGTGCATTTCTTTCATTGTAAAACATTTGCAAAGCCAAATGAAAAGTTTGAACTCTGGATTGTTTCCATCTGTGCTCACTCAATATTTCAAAGATGCATAAACGCAATCGGTAATTAAAAAGTGCATGTGTGTGCAACTGCAGTTTTACAAAAATACAAAATAAGATGGTGGAGATGATTGTCAGGAAGAAAGAGCCACCATGCAGGATGATTTGGAGGCTTGAGGAAGAAGCTGCCAGTGCGCATACTGATGTATGAGGAACGAGCAAGCATATCACACCTTGATCATTTTAAATGAATGCAAAGGAAGAGTGTCACTCATAAAACTCAGCTGCATCTTTTCTTCACAGCCAGATTGAACTGTCCTGCCATCCTTACTTTGCTGTTTGGTGAAAACCTTCCAAGAATTCGGCTTTATACTGCAAACATAGTGACTTTTCCTGCTGATTTACGGTACATCCATTTTGAATTGTTGCCTTCTACTGTGGTTTGGTTGGACAGACAAAGAAAAAAACCCTCCAGACCTGTCAGTTATTCATAGCATATACTTAGATTGGTCTTATCTGTTGCCTGAATCTGCCAGCTCAACCTCATTTAGCTTTACCCCACTTCAATCCCTTCATTTCTTCCCTCAGCCTCCTTTTTCTCCATCCCCCGCTTTCTTTTCTCTCGAAAAAATTATATTTGGTTCTTGTAAAATATTCATGTCTCAGTCACAGCGCTGGAACCATGAATCATACATCTGAAAAACTGGGAGAGCAAGAGAGGGAAAGGGAAGAGGAGACGAGGGAAGGGAAAGGAATGAAATGGATACAAGTGCCATGGCAGGAGGAGGAGGAGAGAGAAATGAGAAAAGGTGTCAAAAGGGAGGGAAGGAAAGAGGACATCGGTAGAGTCATACACTGGGAGCCAGAGGTGTAAAAGGCAAAGAAGGGGGGAGAGAGAGGGAGAGACTGGTGGGTGGATGAATGGAAAAGGAAAGCAAAGTTACAGGGAGATGGAAAGGGAGGAGAATGTTATGCTAGTACATCAGATGAGAGGAGGAGGAGGAGGGGTTGCAGAAAGGCAGAGAGGAATGAGGGAAGATGATAAACGTCTTTTAAAATGAAAGTTGCACTGAGGGTTTGATGTGAACTGATATGACTGAGGATGAAAACAGAAAAGGAGTTACAGTTGCATATCTAAAGAGTTCACTCCTGGTTGACACCGGTGCTTCCTCGTGGTATCAGCAAGTGCAATTTAATACTACAGGTCCCAGAATTCTGGGAGCCACAAACACTGAGCAGCTGCTTTGTCAAAAATAAAAGAGCAGCTAGTGTCTCTGTTTACGTACTGTTTACTCAGTGCAGCCAAACAGATTCATCTTCTTCAACAGTGAAGTCAGCTGACAATATTTACAGGGATTCAACATTGGATTTAAAAGCTGCATCATTTTCTGTATGAGAAGACAATTTGTATCCAGCGTGATACTGGCGGACTCCGCCACTAACAATAGAAATTAGCATATAGAGAGATACTATTGCTAACAAAATGTTGAGTTATGGCATTGAACAATGGCCAGGAAAGTGTTTTTTGCAGAATATTATGATGTCACAGTGAAGATGACCTTTTGACCTTTTGGGTATAAATTGTCATCACTTCATTGTTTATCCAATGAGACATTTGTGTGAAATTTTAGTTGAAATTAGCACATGAATTCTTGCGCTTATTATGAAAGTAATTAAAATGTCTTTTGTGTGGTCGCAGTGACCTTTGATGACCAAAATCTAATCAGCTCATCTTTGAGTCCAGGGGCTCTATTTTCGACTCGCAGGCTGCGCCGCCGGCGCAGTGGTATTTTCGAGCGGCGCAGGCAGGCGCACGGCGCATTTGGTATTTTGGTAGACCGAGGCGTACAGAGGTATGCCAGGATGGGCGTTGCAGCGCAGTAGGGGGGATGTGTCGGCATAATGAGCCTGGAATTTTCGACCATTTCGGTCTGCGCCGGCGGCGTAAAAGTGCGCTGAAAGCTCGCCACCTCAGACCTGGTCAACTCTGTGCGCTGGCGGCGCAAGTGGATTTTTGTAAACCGGCGGAGTCGTGCGCTCACGTCACCAATACCTCACAGGCAGGTTTCCACAGTGTCTGGCATTTCACTGCGATCAATTATTAGCAACAGCCGCGATTCAATGCAACTATCTGAGTCAGCACATACAGTCAGACCTAAATTTATATATTTTGATCCGTATCTCATCTGACCACATCGAAAGCGTGTTCGGCACGCGTAATGGTCACTCAACCTGACTGAATGTACACAGGTGAAACAGAGATGTCTGGTGATCTGTGACTCAAATTGCCTGGTGACGAATGTGCATGCCACTTTCCCCGGGTCGGCACATGACTCGTTCATCCTGGCGAATTCTAGCATCCCTACAGTCTTTCAGGGGGACACCCCTCTGGATGTGTGGCTGCTAGGTAATAACGGCTATCCACTGAAAACGTGATGACGCCATCTATCACACCGTCAACAAGACGGCAGCGTGGTTTTAACGGTGTTTTCAGCAGTGCTCGGTCAGTCATCGAACGCACACTGCGATCAATAATTAGCAACAGCGACGATTTCAATGTAACTGTCTGAGTCAGCACATACAAGCGCGTTCGGCACGCGTAATGGTCACTCACCCTGATCGAATGTACACAGGTGAAACAGGGATGCGAACTAATCGGTTAACGTCTCTGTGCTAACCAGAAACAGCCGTGGCATCCTACAGAGCACATATACTGCATCTATCTCAGAGCACTCGAGAGACAGAGAGAGACAGACACATGAAAAAACGTAAGTGATGATCGTTGTCCGCTATTACCCACGTCATTTCATTCCAAATACAAATGTTATCATTGTAATGCTTAACGTTATCTGCAAAGATGGAGTACATCATTGCTTTGAGGAGGATGAAGAGGAGGCCGAGGATTTACCATCTAAGGACCTCATATTTAGACATCAGAATCAGAAATTCTTTATTTATCTCCGAGGGGAAATTGTTTTTGTTGCAGTGCTCCTTACAAGAATAGAATTAGAATAAAATTAGAAAAGAAAGAAAAGAGAGAGAACTATATATATAAAAAGCAAATATAAAAACAAAATATTTATATTGAAAATATAAATATATAAACAAAATATACCACAAAATATAGAACACAATATAAAACAATATATACATATATATATATATACTGAGAAAAATTAAACAGTATATATAAACGGTTGTGCAAAGTAATACAAAGGGATGTCAGGAGACATGAGTGACGTCAGTCTCCCGGAAACTTGCCATGCGCCTCCAGCGGCGTTCTTAAAGGTGAGGCGAGGAGCTGCTGTGATTGGTGAAGATTTGACTCGGCTGTGCCAAACCCACTCCACGCCTTCTCCCCTCCCTCTTTCCGAGTTGCGCCGCTGGGTGGGACGGAAATGAGAAGGAGGAGGAGATGCGCCGGCGGCGCAGCTCACGAAAATACCAAAGTCTGCACCGCCACGCCCCATCGGCGCAGCGGACCTGACTTTGCGCCGCGCCTGCGCCGCGCAAGCGGCGGAGTCGAAAATAGAGCCCCAGGTGAGCATTTGTGACATATTTACAGAGATTCCCTCACAGCATTCCCGAGATATCACATTGACAAGAATGGGACGTACGCACAGACGGATGGACAACCAGAAAACATTCGCCTGTGGCCACAGCTGGCACAGAGGCATAAAAACCAAATTTAAATTCACAAAAAGCTCAAGGATTAGAAGTTTTAGTGAAGAGGAGAAGCAAGGACAGAATGGTGGAAGAGGAGGGGTACGGCAGAGACAAAAGCTGGAAAAGATAGTGAAAAAAGACAAGCCTGTCAACTCCATCTCACACAGCACAGAGAATGACAGAAAGGCTACAGTTCACACTTGGAATTTCAATGCAAATGTTGTGCCATGATTGTGGCAGAATGCATTAAGTTGCAGCTTTGAAGGAACAACGACAGCATTTGGGTCACATCAGACCCGATTACATGTTCGAAAGCAGCCTGCGTCACCTGCTCGTGCACGCAAGTGCGAGAACGGTGTTAGCTTCCAAAGTCTGCAATGACCTTCAATTTCAGCATTTCCATGAGAACAAAAAAAATCCCATAATCCACCAAGTTGAGTCAAGACATCGTTTGTTAAAGTGCCGCTGATGTTTCTAGTGAAATGCAAGAATGAGACAATTCCAGTAGAGTTTACATCATATTATACTTTTCCTGCAGAGACACAAAACGTCTAGAATTCAAGATTCTGAGGGAAGGAAGCAGTGTGTCTCCCACAATAACATTATTCATCTAATTAAACATGAAAGGATGTCATGCGGCAAAACGGCTCATGTCACTCCTACTTGTAGCCGCTGCATGTGTGTGCTCTAACACAGAAAATGAAAAGAGGATAAGACAGGAGGAGGGGGAGGGAGAGAAATATTCCCAAAAGATGCCACCGACAAAAAACGCATTCACACACACACATGCTGTACAAACAGACACATGTGTGGGCACGGATGGCTTAGTCTGATGTTGTGAGTGAATATCCAGCGTGCCAAACATTAGCGAAAAGTGTGAGCCAGCGTTTTCGATTTCCACAGAAAATTTGTTACTGATTAAATATTCAGCACAGGAGCAAAGTGTTGGCTAAGTGACAGCGAAACTGAGATCCAGTAGGCGCAAGTATCCCTCAAGTGTTACAAAAGACCTGCGTAAGCTCTTCTAGAGAGAGTGAGAAGGGGGAGGACGCTGAAGAGAGAAGGCCAGGTGAAATAGGGTCAGCGCTCATCTTCCACTGAACCTTATGAGGGTTGATTATCTCCAGCCCTCACACACACACGCACACGCACAGGCCCCTGCAGAGTGTGCGTATGCGTATGTATGCTTTCCTCCTTCTCTTCCTCTGTGGTGTTATTAATGCTGACATACTGTAGCTACTGGCTATGTGCTTACCCTGTCCTCTTTCCAACTATCAAGTTAAGGCAGATCACAGACACTGCGAACAAACACACGCATACATAACCAACATTAAACACATCTGTCCCGAGAGCGAAGTTAAAGGCAAAATGTCATCGGATAGAAGATTGTTTCACGTTAACGGTGTTTACTGTAAATATGTATAGCAGCTTGTCTGCTTTATTTTGGCCTTTGGCTGTCTAGCACATGAGTGTGTGTGTGTGTGTGTGTGTGTGTGTGTGTGTGTGTGTGTGTGTGTGTGTGTGTGTGTGTGTGTGTGTGTGTGTGTGTGTGTGCGCAGATTTCCTGTTCTATAGAATAAACAGTATGTTATAGAGTCTGTTTGCATTAGTCTGAAATGCTAGTTTGAGCTTCACTAAAAATAATGTAAATAAATTAAATTCTAGGGCTGTTCTGTTAGCCTGCGGCAAGTTAAAGATATGCATAGTTTAAAAGTGTCCCAAGTCAGATTTCCCTAATGGATTTATGTCACATCTCTGCGTCATCAATGATGCACATGCTTTGCTTTGTCTTTCCATATGCAGCCTTTTTCTTGAAATCACTGTCATGAAACTAAGACGGAGGATGCAAATTTAGTACCTCAAGAAAAAAAAAAAAATGGTGCCGAGAAACAACTGTGCAACTTCATTCATTTGAATTCATTAAATTCTGTCTTTATTTCTGTATTTCCTGTCCATATCTCCCATGTGATTACCTGACAGGGAGCTGTGTTGTGGGCTGAGATTGTATGAATAAGCCCTTTGTCCAGCTTTGTTCTCCATCCTGCTGCAGTGGTGTCTTTGTGGTGCCTGATATGCTCCTTTCATTTATTTATCCACTGCACTTCATGCAGGAAAACATCTACTCTGATGTTACGGCCATTATTATTTCTTGCATGATAAATGCGTGAGCTCCTCTCCCTCATGAATATATTGCAATCCATGTTGGAATAAAATCCGACATTATTATGATTATTATGATTATTATTGTTATTATTATTATTATTATTACTAGTAATAGTAGTATTAATTCATCCAATTTGGCTGTTCTAATTTTGCAGTTAAGATTTGCATTGCTAAAAAGGCATTACTTTTAAACAATGCAACATAACATAAATGGCCACATTTTTATAAATTATATTAAATCATTAATGATAAAAGATGCACATTTTGACTGCATTTTAAAAAGCATATAAAACATTTCCTGAATTGAATTTTCCCTTTGTTTAAGATGCTATGCAATTTTAAAACATATGCATTGAAAGTGCGCGGCCTGATATCAGTGTAGAGATGACCGAGATGAAAAGACAGTGCTACAGAATTGCTGCAAAAACAATCAGTTTTCAGATGGTGTGAAGATTGTATCCGTACATAGCCGCAGAAATCCAGGCCTTCAGCTGTGGTTGCAGGATCAGCACCATGGACAGCGGTCGTGACACAGTTTGGTGCAGAATGTTTTAAAAGATTCGCTTGAGCTGAGCAGAAAAGCTGGAGGATTTGCATCACATATGCACTGCAATCCTTTCGTCCAAGTCAATACTACCTATGTAATCCAAACAAACAAGTCTGCTGCAAAGAACATTTACTGCCTGCAAATAAGTCACCAAGAAGATACTTTAGTTTTCCTAAGTTTGATTTTTGATTTTTACCAGAATAATTCCTCTTTTCGCCTGGACGCTTGTCTGTGTGCCGTATAATTGGCTGAAATATGTGGAGGCAGTCAGAGACCATCATAATCTTATAAAATCCTAAAAGTAATATCATTTGAGGTAGTTTTGATGGTCTCTGTGCTGCTTACGCGGCTCGAAACTTTTGCTACTCAGTTGCAGTGACAAAGAAGAAGAAGTTGGCAGGACTGTCCCAGCTGAGAGAGCCAATCCACTTCTAATTACCCTGTTCCCTTCCTTCAACGAATTGCTCTCACACAGAGGAGCAGAGGGGCCCTTTTTTCTGCGTCTGGAAATGTTCACCAGAGAGCTCACTTATGGTAAGAGAGGAACGGAAGGAAGGATGTGCAAAAGTGGAACAGAATCCAGCTGAGAAAGCTTCATGAAAGGTAGTCCCATGTGGTTCCACTCATTCAGTCAGTCGAAAAATCTCCCAGCAGACCCTGAAAATCATACTTTTTATGACTAAAATGAGACAAGCTGCACCAAACCAAGGCTTTTATCCCATCCCCCCATTTTTTTTGACGAGGACTATTTTGGGGGCTTTGGAGATGATTTTTACTTTCCTCTGCTCCTCCCCATTCTGCAGAAAAATAGTCCGTGTTTTGCTCATTTCTCTTCTGTTTTTAGATAAATATTGCTGCTGCGTTAATGCGTGCGTGTTAATGAATATGATACCCTGACCCACTTCCTGATATTGTAAGTATTTTTTTTGCTATTTATTGTCTGAAATAAATATAACCAAGGATTCTCTTGCCATTACTCATTTCGGTCTGCAATGAAAAGGCAAAATAGATTTAAGATTTGTTCAAATGTATATTATATATGCGCATATTCATATCAAGACTTTCTTCAGCTGATAAAAGCTGCAGATTGAAGCTGTAGCTTTTAGTGCCTCACCTTTTAACAACACACCTCAAATTGGACTTGACTAACGTACATTCAGGCAGTGTGTCCCAGGTGTGGCAGTGTTAATACGACAACACATTCAAAGGATTCAGAGGATAACCCTCTAAAATTGAGCCTAAAGAGTGAGCCCCGGCTGAGTCGAAGAAAAGACAAAATGTTTTATAATGATTCATCTCTTGGCACCTCACCTGGTCGAATTCCTTTCTGCTGCTCCAATCTATACGAGCAGCTGAAGTATGGCTATTTGACCTCAGCTTGATCACAGCTTCCCAGGTCTAAATGAATTATAGATGCTGAAATTTCACACTGATTTAGTAACTGGCAGATGGGACAGTGGTCCTGGGTCATAAAGCTGTAATGAGGGAGATGCTTTAGACCTTTCTCTCACACTAGTTTCTGCTCACGAGCTTAACGTAGGAGTGTTAAATAGTCTGAAATATGGAGGCGCAGGTCGTCACCCCACTCTGATGAAACCTTGATTGCACAACAGAGTGCGAAAATGAACAGAAAAAGGAAGGAGGGAGCAGAAAGAGAGAACTGTTAAATATAAAGTTAGACGGATGCTATGGGAAATATCAAATATTATTGCATCATACATTTTCGTCTCCCTGTGCCTTAACAACAAAACAGGTTATCTGTCATTGTCTTCCAAAATGACCCATGTGACTTTTGGGGAGGAGGCGGGACGGTCTCTGGTGGAAGTCAGACATTTGCTTCACCATCCATGGTAACGTCCTCCCTAAGAGATGTGTGGCATTACAGCAATCACATTCTGCCTCTTCCTTTTAGAGTTGCTTGAAGTATGATAACATAAAAACAATGCCCTTTCCCTCCTTTTTTGATCGGGGTTCATTACTCTGCCTTCACCCTGTCGAATGTTGAAGAGTGCTTTTGAGGGCCAGCAGCTAGCAACCATAAGAGGAGCTGCATCTTAAGGTACTGTTTCACTGGCTGCAGATGTTGTGGTTTCTTGTTTGTCTTATCAAAGGTGTTATGGCATTACCCACCTGCAAATGATAATGGCATAATACCAGCCAGCTGGTACTGAAGACTGATTAAATCACCACATACTGTAGGCTGAGCATGTGAGGAATTACACTGTCTATGTCTCTGTCTCTTCTCTGTTCTACTTTATCTCTCTGGCATGTTTCTATTCATCTTCACTCTTGTCACATTATATATATTTGAACTTTTCAATATTTCAGTACTTCTCCCTTTCACAGGAGTCTCTGTCACTGTCCTTGGCGTTTTACCTTTTATCTTCGTTTTTCAATATCAGTAACATGTCCTCGGGGTTAGGTTTGAGCTGGGACTATGACGCACACTTCCCCTTAATATTTGGGGAGAGGTGGGAAAGGCAGGGGAGGACACTTTAAAAGCAGAAGTAGTGATGTTTGCCACAAGACTGAAAGGAAACCTACAGTCTTAGACCAAATAATCTTTCATCTTTCTCTTTTGGCCGGTGTCTTTTCTCTCGTTTAACAGCTCGCCCACCAGACATTTTCCCCCCGCTCTCCACTTCCTCTGCGACCATTACTTTTTACTGCCAGACCTGCTTTCCACAACTTGCATTCAATTTTAAGGTTTAAAAGGATAATACAAGTTGCGCCAAGTGTCCTTTAGGCTGTTCCTCCTAATGGACAATTGTAAATACAATGTAGGATGATAAAAAGTAATAGTAGCTGTAGATTAAAGGATTCATTTTCGTCCTCTCAGAAGAAGCAATTTACTCTCATTCACTGGTTCTTGTACAGTATGAAAACAACTTCCACGGGGCAGTGAGATTGATACTGCTTCATTTTACTCCCATTGTGCTTCAGTTAAGTGGTTTCAAATCAGCTTTATGTTGAACTGAACTTTTTCTTAATCACCTGTCAGTCACAGTAATGTCTAAAAAAAAAGGGAACAATTCCTCAAAAGCACGCCGCCTCATGAACGATATGGTCACATCAGCACATTCTTAAGTAAGAGATCCTGCCTCTCTTGCACAGAACCCTACAGAATAATGTGTGCCAGTCTCTCCATTTATTTGTGCATCCATCCATCATTCTTTCTCTACTTTTCTCTTTCTTTCTTTCATTCAGGTTGGATGTACATTTGAGCATATTACTGTCACAAGTGATCTTCTATCAGAGCATTGGAAAAGAATTCCCTCTTCCAGGCCTTTAATAGTGCTGCCCATCTTGTCATTGTCCAGTCCATGTATTAGATGCATTAGCTGATTTACGCCATCACATTGACATCTGTTTTCTCTGACTCTACATTGTAGTTTGCTAAACACGATCCTGCTTCCTGGTGGACATATATACCACACCCCCAATTCATACAGGTATAAATGAAACAAGCACCTGAATGTGTCCAAGCGACGCCTGTGTATGTTTGTTTATATGCAGCCCAGAAAGGCTTAATTACAGCTTCAGTCAAACGCTCCATCTCGCCCTCACATGAGCAGGGGCTTGGATTTGTTCAACATGTCAGTACCAGAGCTTCAAGGCACCTGCACCTAAAATATCTGTCTCTGGTTTGTAAGAACTATGTCCACACACGTGCCTGTGCAAACGTGCTGCACACTCAGAGGAAAGCTCATGTTTTCAACCATTATCAACATTTGTTTTGTTGAAGTGAAGCTGAAGTGTGCAAAATAAAACAGGGGACTGCTTTGAATCTTGCAGGATGTAGGCATGTGGAAGTGAGATGATAGACAAAAATTAATAGGAAGCTCCAAAACAAATAGCTCAGAGATTAATTCAGAATTTAGATACACAGGAAAACAAAGAAATATAGTATTGCTAGCTAGTGTGATCACTGTGGATGTCATGCTGGTAAAGACTGTGTGGAGGTGGGAAGTGAAAAAGGCTGAAAAGGCGCAGAGGGGAAGAAGGAAGTGTGTGTGATGTGATGAGGAGTGATAGTTCGTAAACACCGGTCCGTTGAGACCACAGGGAGACAAAATGGCTGTAATGATGATGTTATTATCAGTCAATCACACAGTGACACCCACAGCATAAAACAAAGACAGGACAGGACCAGAGCAACGACAATGGAGAGTGACACTTTGCCTTGCGTATGACAGACTCTGTCATGTTGTTCATCCCTCCTGAAGTCCTGTTGTTTGTCACACCCTCTTGCATTTTTTATTTTTTAAATTCCCATGGCGGGGGGAGAGTGGGACGCGCGGGAATAAGACACATCATCCATGGTAAAAACGCCAGAGGGAATCTGTAATGAAACCCATCTCTACACTGGCAGGATTTGCAACGACTTGGAAAATCTGATTTTTCCATTCGTGTGACACAGACCTTACCTCTTCATTGCTATCTAAACAGTGAAAAATCTGATTCCGTTCCATTTTAATCCCCCTGTAAAGATGACGAGGCGAGAAATTTGATTTTTAACAGGTAGCGAAAATTCATCCTTGGCTACATTGGTAGTCATTACAGACGATCCCCATTTATTCTGCATTAGCTCTCTATACGCTCCTAACAGCCGCTGATGTCCCGCCATCAGTCTTCCGGCGCTCTTTAATCATTTTCCAATGCGCCATTGAAGAGAAGAGACACAAGAAGACAAAGAGATGCTACATGATACTCATTTCACTTTGGAAACTTGTTTTTGTTCTCTCTCGATCTCCCTCCGTCTCCCTTTCTCTCCGTGTTTGTGTGTGTGTGCGTGTCAGATGGGATTTATGTACCTGATTTATTTAGGAGAGAGGGCAATGGTGGAGACTAAGGCACTAAGACACATCCTGCTGGCGAGGACCCTGTTTAAAAAAAAAACACATGCATAACCCGCATACACACATGCACATGCAAGTTTTTTTCAAGAGTTGTGTATGTATTGTTTGTGGCATAACTGATTCAACGTCCTCATTCTATATTCTCTCACCCAGTAAAAAAAAAAAGTGTTTTTAGGAATTCGGTAGAAATTGCTTTGTTTTCATATTGTGAAACATCATAACATCATGCATTTTTTTATGCAGCCGCTTTGGCATGGATTTTATGAATCTTGGCGAGATAACATTTGCTTGGCTTGATGATGAGGGACACTCTGTTGATGCTCAGAGGGAATCTGTATATTTACTTCCACAAGGAGGTTGGAGGTCAGTTGCAGAGCATTGCTTCTGGACGTGAAAGAGATTCAGTGTTTTGATCAAGGCCACTTCAACAAGGGAGGATGCTTGTTTCTAGGGCGGCATTTCTTAATTAATATTATATTTCATTAGATGTTTGGGCTTTGAATATGTAGCCAAACTCCACTTGCAGTGCTAGTTAATAAATTTAGTGCATCCTTAATTTTCGGAAAAGCTCAAGCATGTAGGAAAAGCAAACATGTAAGAATGTAGTGTTCACTGGCATATATACATGATAATGCCAAAACACAGACACAGCTGCTGCATGAATGGCAACACAGAAACTGGCTATGACACACTCACAAAAAACAGAAGAGAAAAGAGAGAAAAGTTGTACAATGGCGATATCACTGCGTGCATACACACACACCCAGAGGTGTGCTTGTACATGCGCAGACAAACAGAAATCCACATCCAGGGGTGCCATCACTGTGAGGCAAGCCAGAGTTAGGGCATTGAGATGGTGTTATATAACTGGGCTGGCCAAGCACGGCTAAGCACTTTTATCTGGGCTAACGACAACTCCACATGGAGTATACTGATGTGTGTGTGTGTGTGTGTGTGTGTGTGTGTGTGTGTGTGTGTGTGTGTCTGTGTGGAGAGAGAGACAAAGGAGAGATGTTATGAAATCAATTACAAGGGAAAAAGACAAAATGTGTGTGTAACATAAGAGGAGTGGTGAAGAAAATCAGACAGGCAAAGTAAAAAGTATGAATACTGACAACAACACAGACTTAAAAGGCTCCTGAAGATTTTGTTAAATGTGAGCAAACTGCGTCTTCATGGCAGAGCTGTGTCAGGGCAAATCTAAGGCAAATTTCAGGTCATTCTGGCGGTTTAATGTGTCAACCTTTTTGAAGAGGCCCCTTACTCTGCACAAGGCAGGGCTGGCAGATATTACTTTCATAATCATGACTGGATGAATTGAAATGACACTTGCAAACCTGGTAGAGGTCAACTTGTTGTATCTGTCTGAAAGAGGTGTATTTGTTAATTGTTTGGTAATGCTCATTTGAGGAGGACCTGACAATGCAAACTCATCTGTACTTCAACACATGTGTCTCTCTTGATTTGTTTGTGGTGCCAAAAGATGTTAAAAAAACATCAACAATAAATTAAAAGAATAAATAAATAAATAAATAAATAAATAAATAAATAAATAAATAAATAAATAAATAAATAAATAAATAAATAAATAAGGTATCTGTGCCAACATTAGATCAGCTCCACTGAGACCAAGTAGCTGAGTATCTGAATGGAAGTGCACCAAATGTTTCAGTGTGTTACTTTCATGAGTTACAGTAGCTGTGATAAGGTATAATGAAATATTTCCTGGATGGTGCACACTCCAGCATGTAAGATGTGACAGTAGGCTGCCAAAAGCATTACAATACATTTGAGACTGATGTTGTCTGAAAATCGATCTCAGAAGTCAAAGAGTGGTAAACAGTGCTGATGTGAAAGGAATCATCTGTTTGACTGTCATCTCTGAAAACTCTCAAGTTGGAGCATCTTTGAATTCTACAGTCTTAAGACATTTCAAAGCAGGTTCTGTTCACAATTGTACCAAACAAACAAAAGAAACAAAGACTGTTTACTGATGGAAGGCAAGTTGGTTAATAGTAAATTGCTTCTTGTTGGAGCACATCAATGTGCATCATAATGTCGACCACTAAATACTCACCTCTAAGCTAGCCAATTTAAACTGCTCCTCCAACTTACAGGAAGGGTTCAGTGTGTAGCAAAAACATCACCGATCCTGAACAGTCAAATTGGTGTGCCCCAGGGATCCATCCTCGGACCTCTCATGTTCAGGCTATATGTACATAATTTAAAATCAGTCTGCACTGGGTGTGAAGTTATTTATTTCTATGCTAGAAAGCAAATATCAAGCAGCTTTCCATGCCCCCATTTTTTGTATAGAATGTACATTTATATAGCTGACTTTTTTTTTTTTTCTTTTCTTTTCTTTTTCTTTGTTTCAGTTTAATTCCTGTTACTATTGCTGCTGTCTATAGCACCCTAATTTCCCCAGCAGGGATTAGTAAAGTTATATCTTATCAGGACTCACGATTTATAGCAAAAATGCACTTGTGAATGGAGCCACATAAGGGGAGTCTCAAACAACCCAAAACAAATGCAGTTCACAAATGACAAGCTGTTTGTAAATGGAGGTTCAACAGTCTGTTTACGAATGTAATAACATCCAAATTTGCTTTTGATGAGAACTGCAAATATTGCAAATCATCAATGTGAACCTTATTTTATTCTATGTGGATTTGTTTTACTTCTATATGGAGCAATAACTATTACTGTGTGCACTGACAAATATCTATGTGGACAGAGTCATTTATATGTAGATCTCGAAACACATTTGTGAATCCTTCTGCATGCATTCTCTAATACTGAAACTGATCTGACTTCATAGCTGCTAACTCGGTGCAAAGATTAGAAATCTAAATAAATGGTGTTATGATTCACATCTATTTCTTCATACTAATAAGGCTGTCTGCATGTATTTTTGCAAAGACGCACTCTGCAACTGATTGTGAGCCCAAAGTCTGGAGAGATCATTCAAGTAGACTCACATGCACATATCCTTGACTTCAATTTATCCTTTAAAAAAACATGTGAAAAAAGTAATGCAAATAGCCAAATACAACCTGGTTACTTTTACTGTATGATAAGATTCACTCAAGCAAACGATCCAACACTTTCTGCAGGCTCTTGCCATAACTGCAACATTCAAGGCAAATATGACATCCTTAGTTGCAAAAATGTGATGAAATTCAGTGACACCTGCCTAATGTTTAAGATCCTAAATGGCATGGCTCCTCCACCACTCAGTACCTTTAATAAGCAGCAAAAAATCAATCAACAGATCTACAAAATCTTATCTGAGAGGGTCCATCTATTTAAGCCAATCATGCTGTTCCAAAAAAGCTTCTCAACACCCTGCAAACTGACACGAGAAACTACACACCACCTACCATACCTCCACAGAGTCTCAAGGCCTGGCTTATGAACATATTTAACCTACAAAATACGTTGCTAATTTTATTACAGATGCTGTTAATACTGGCCAACCTGCTGATATGAGATGTCACATGTCCTTTGCCCATTGGCAGATGGTCAGCTTTACTCTCATAGCTTATGTGTTAAGAAGAAGAAGAAGAAGAAGAAGAAGAAGAAGAAGAAGAAGAATGTACTTTTTATTATCACAGCATTTCATATACATGCACAACACACATTGCATGCACACGCTTTTTTGTGAAATTAATTCTACGCGTTTGACCCATCCTCGGTCTGTCGATCCTCCGCGACAGACCAGGAGCGGTGGGCTGCCAGCTGCCTGGACACATCCTTTCTTCGTCACCATTGGTCAGGTGGTGATCTTCTTGCATGTTTTTAGTGGGGGTTATTTAAGGAGGAAACCCCAGGTGAACACGGGGAGAACATGCAAACTCCACACAGAAAGGCTTTTTCCTCGAGCAGCAGGCACTGAAGGCAGGGTGTAGGACACAGCGGGATTCGAACCAGGGACCTTCTAGCTGTGAGGTGACAGTGTTACCACTTGTGCACCGTGCTACCCTTTAAGTGTGTAACATTACCACTAACTTGTAACTATATCTTTCAATAATTTATCAACATGGTTGTCAAGTTTTTATCAATGTCTTGATATGGTGTGTGATCAGGTGAGTGGGCAGGTAGGTGTGGCTGGCGAGGGGAGTAAGAGTGGAAAAGTACTGACAGCACAGGAAGAGTAGCAGAGAGAAAAGAAAAGCTTAGAGATTAGAATATTACCTGCCAAACAGTTTTCATTCAACCACATATTTCTGGAAAAGGTTTGCGTTTTTGTGAGCTTATCAGTGTATTACTCATGTCAATTTTTATGTATCAGACTGTCTCTTCTGTCAGGAAGCTGAAATGGTGAAAATGAATGATTTTGTAATGCTAACAGGCAGACGGAGAGACTAGGAGTATCACTGGAGAGTTAGAGTTTGTACCCAGATGGCCCATGTTTATCTATATCATCACAGAGGTAAAAGCGGACAGCAAGAGATAAGGAATACAGGAAAGGGAGGGAGGGGAGATGAAAGGAAAGTTAAGTTATGTTGTGATGTGTGTGTGTGTGTGTGTGTGTGTGTGTGTGTGTGTGTGTGTGTGTGTGTGTGTGTGTGTGTGTGTGTGTGTGTGTGTGTGTGTGTGTTAGCCAGCAGGCAAGAGATCTGAATGGCTGTCCCAGATACCCAAATAAGTCTCCTCACATAATTCTACATCACAATTGCTTAAGTCAGAAGGGGTGACACACACACACACACACACACACACACACACACACACACACACACACACACACACACACACACACACACACACACAAACACACACTAGTACACATGATCACCTCAGCTTCATCATCTGCCTCTGTATCAATGGCTATAATGTGGTTAAGAAAGACTAAGTCTTACTGTCAAACCACACACACACACACACACAGTTGAGTTTCGATCACTTCAGAGGACATCACATCGACTCACATTCATTTTCCGTCTTCACTCTAAAATTTAATGGTCATGGGGTCTTGTGCTTTGTCCCCAAAAGACAGGTGAGTCCCCACAATGTGACCTGTAAAGAGATTTTTGTCCCCACAACACTGAGTAATACACGTCCACACACACACACACACACACACACACACACACACACACACACACACACACACACACACACACACACACACACACACACACACACACACACACAAATGCACATCAGAGAAATCTGTCTCACCCCATCTGCACATTATGAAGTTAAAGATCAGGATACACCATATGGTTCCCAGAACACTTATGATGTACAGTGTCTGCTGCTGTATCATATTTGTTCTGTATATCTGTGTGTGCATGTTTTTTTTTTGTGTGCGCGTGCTTGCAAGTGGCATCTTGTCAAGGCAGACTGATCCACAGCAGGCGTTCTTTGATTGTGTTATTTAAGCGCTGTGATTCTCCATGAGCAGACATTTTACACACACACACACACACACACACACACACACACACACACACACACACACACACACACGTAGAGCCAATTAACACCTCAGTCTCCCTGTGGTATGCTGCAATCAAGCTAGATATTTTTAATCAAACATGAGTGCTCACATAGCTGCACACCTGCACTGCACCCATTCATATCCACCATCTCACACACACACACACACACACACACACACACACACACACACACACACACACACACACAGATACACACAGTTTCAGTGATCTGGAATCACATGAGCTACAAGTTTAGCAACAAGTAATTAGGGTGTGTTAGCGATTAGCCTGATATACAATTAGCTTCTAGTCCTAGCATGCTCATTTATCGCCATTTGCAAGGGCAATGTGATGGGATGGGAACACTAAGGTAAGCATAGTTATGGGGCAATTCACACGATGCCACCTGCTTTTTGTTGTAGCCTCCCACTGAGTCAATCACATACAAAGTTGAAAGATGTGCTATCAAACACACAATAACACCACATGCATTTTATTGTCAGTAGAGGGCCAAAGTACTGGTGGCACACTGGGCTGGGATACACTAGCTTCTGTCACTCAGTGCAGTCTCTCATTCAGCATTTACAGTTCACATTCTAGGACAAATTGGCATCCTCTACAGCAGTCAGTCTTAGAAACTCATTTTAGTCTCTCTGAGAGCACACAACAATCTACAGCTCCCATGACATCACTGTACAGGTAACTTGGATTTTAGCTGTGATCTCTGCTGCCTACAAACTTCTATGATTACAAGCATGTCTGAACTCCCCATGGCCCCTTGAACTCACCCACTGACTCATTTAACTGCAATCATCTAGGGCTCATGGGAAATGGTGTTCGTTAATGGATGTCAAAAAACAAACAACGATATTAGGCTGTTCTCCAAAAACTCTGCTGTGCTTAACTAAACATATGGAGTGAACCACATGCCAAAAAACGAGTTAGATTCTGTTCCAAGGCCAGATTTTTTTGTTATTTGCATCATTACAAATGAGATTTTGAATGAACTTTTCTCCCTACTGGAACTGAACCCAGGAGATGAGCTTTCACAACCCTCCATTGGACATTTGTTTCAAGTTTCAACACTGGAACAAGTTGCATTAAGAAAGGGAAACTTCCAATAATATTAGCTTCCAATCTGAAACATACTGGAGATGCCTAAAAAAACTCCACCCACATGTCCGTCTGTTCTGCTCATGGCTCGTAACCTGCAGCAAATGTTTATTTTAGTTGCCCTAAATCAACCCACTAAATGGGGAATCCTGAAGTGGTCAGAGCTGCCAGACTGTCAGTGACAGCAATCATTCGCCCTGCTGAACAGCCTCCTTTTCTGCTCAGGAAACTAAGGTTTTGTGTAATAGCTAGCTAGCCGGATGCTAAAGAAATTCCACCTTTGCGATAGCGTCTGTTACAATAAGAAGAAGGAAATGCACATCTGAAAGCGAAACAGTGAAACAGACAGAAGATAAAGGGTTAAAGGGTGAAAAGGAATGACGGGCTAGAGAGACAGAACATAAAGCCAGTGTATTCATTCCCATCTCTTCCCTGTGCTCTGAGCTCAGCTTGGCTCAAAGACCACAGCAATTAATTACCTGCAGGCACATTACGGACACCTGCAATGATTTATGGGGCCTTTTATGGAGATGCACAACACTGATAGGTCAAGTTCAGGATACAAAAGAAAAACCGAGCGAAGTCGTGCTCCGACACAAAAGACGGATGAGTTGAAGGAACAAAATCCTCCCCTCAAAACCCCAGAAAACTTTCATTTCATTTAATGTGCATTAGGCACAGCTGTAGCTCGCTTCGCTCAAAATCTGCCTTGAAAGACATACACTTTCTCTCTCTCTCTCTCTCTCTCTCTCTCTCTCTCTCTCTCTCTCTCTCTCTCTCTCTCTCTCTCTCACACACAGATGCTAGCCTACATTAGGCTGTTGTTGCGTGTTTTGTTGCTTTTGCCCATGGGCTCTTTTCTCCCTCTGTTCTCTTCATCCCCAGCAGAGAGAAAGAAAAAGAAAAACCTCATCTTCATTATTTTTATGTTGAGCAGAACTTCACTGTATCCATTATGCCTGCGTGAGAGATTTTGTCTGCCAGACAATACATGTGCAAAATGCCGACGTGATTTCAAAAGCACGATCTCACTTTGGCTTTTACAAGTTTAGTGATTTTAGCTGAGGCTCTCACCCACAGAAAGTGGAGCAGGTAGCGCTGCTTCAGCATGCTGCTCAAGGACACGTAAAGCAGGACACACGGCTGTTGGTGGAAACAGTGGCTGCTGTGGGGAACAAGCCTGTTCCTGTCAGCCAGGACATGCCTCCCCAGGCTAATATCACCCTGCCAGAAGGATGATATTCCAGGGAGTCTGTAATGGACTACACTGGGATAAAAGATGTGTATGGTTCATATCACAGATCATGCCTGGAAATATGTTTGGCGGGGGAACTTTTCGAGTTAGATATCACTTTGTTAAACAAACAGTTGGAGTCCCAGCCATGGGCTATCAGTTATAGGCTTATGTAAGGGATAGACTTACATAACCAGACAATCTTGTGCCACTGGACTCCATTTTAAACCTAATAAGTTGGAATACCCAGAGAGAAACTGTGGTAGAAATTCCAGGTGAAAAAACAGACACAGTTATGTCTAAGCTCAGTATCCAAGGGGGGAAATTGATTTTACATTTCAACAAGACTACACTGGTTAAATGAATAAAGAGGAAAAAAGTTATATCTGAGGGAGAAAGCAAAAAAGCATTTTTCTTGATTTGTGCCCCAGATTGGGGCACGCCAGATGTATGACTGCAGTGAAGTATGACAAATGAAAAGGTCTGCAGTGTGTTGGATGTCAGAAGGTTAAAGTCAGTCTGTGGGGCTTTAAAGCTCTTAGTGGTATCACTCCCAAGGGGTTATAATCACACTACCAGAAAATATCAATGCAATCATATTACATCCACAGAGTGCAGTAGACAGCACTTAATGACAGTTTTTAACACCTTTTTTTAAATGAAATTTTCAATCAAAGGTCCACCCCCCCCCACCCCACCCCAAAAAAAATACACTATAAAAATGCTGTTGAATGCAACCTCAGTCTTCACATGAAATAGAAGTGGATGTGACCATTGGTTTAATAAAGCCGTCCATAGCTTATGCTTGGGAGAGGATCAAGATTCTTTGGGTGTCTCAGTTCCGCTGGCTTGAATTCGTATTTTCTTACCTGCAAAATGTGAGAATTATCACAGTTTGTATAAACTGTTACAAACATTCAGATGATGCTTGTGAAAAAATAAATAAAAACTATGAATAATTTTCTCATTCTCATTCAAATACAACTAAAAGTCAGAATTTAACAATATGTTTTAACGGTGGCGCAGCAGGTAGTGCACGTGCCTCACAGCAAGAAGGTCGTCGGTTCGATTCCCGGGCGGGGCCTTTCTGTGTGAAGTTTGCATGTTCTTCCCGTGCATTCGTGGGTTCTCTCCGGGTACTCCAGCTTCCTCCCACAGACCAAAAACATGCTCATTAGGTTAATTGGTGACTCTAAAATTGCCCCTAGGTGTGAGTGTGAGCGTGAATGGTTGTCTGTCTTGTGTCTTGCCCTGTGATCGACTGGCGACCGGTTCAGGGTGTACCCCGCCTTTCGCCCGTTGACTGCTGGGATAGGCTCCAGGCCCCCCGCAACCCCGAAAGGGATAGGTAGCATAGAAAATGGATGGATGGACAACTAACAACTATATTGTTGTTATTCTTCTTATTACATTATTGTATTGTATATCAGGCCATTATCTTTCTTTTTATTATGAAAACTTCACAGTATTGCATTATGTTTTTAGATTTAGTTAATGGGCTAGGACCAAGCTACATTGATAAATTCACTATTTACCTTCAAGAACACTGTGATCATCTGCTGCTGGCTTATTGGAGGTTTTCAGCAACAGCCAAAAGAAAATCTGGGATGCAGCCTTTGTCAATTTGGCCCCAAAGCTCTGGAACACAGTACCTACAAATATCAGGGAGGCAGCTTCACTTTAACCTTTAACTCGCCATGACTTCCTGATACTTTTATGTGAAGCACTTGGTGCATGTGATTTGTTTGTCATGAAGCACTTTGAGTTACATTTCTTGCATGAAAGGTTTATTATTGATATTATTATTGTATGTATAGTGTGGGATTATACCAACACTGCTCATATATACCATTATGTACTTTACCATATTATCATGTGAACTGTAAATATTATTTACACTTATATAACTATATAGGTAGTTATAGCTAAATACTAATGTATGTATAGCTGGGTACTTAATGCATGTTATTTATAGTTCACACATTATGGCTGCTAGAGTTGCATAGTCTTAGGTATTATGAAAATGTAATACTTTTTAATGGCAGCTTTATAATTTATTTTATTTCTTTATTATCTTTTATGTATTTCATTCAAATCGTTTTCTTGGCGTCTCTCCATGCTGCTGTAACACATTTTTCCTCGGGGGTCAATAAAGTTTCGTCTTGTCTTCTCTTCTCTTATCAGACTGGTGATATTTGCCATACTGGACAGTGAAATGGAAGTTTCTAATCTGTTTTTTTAATTTCCCACTGATGCAGTTCTTCTGAAGCAGTGACTCCCTAAAGTTTCCCGGTCAGAGACAGATGCACTCAACAGCTCCAACATTTCAAGAGCTGCAGACTCATACCAAGCGAAAGACAATCCCTGCCTCATGGCAATTATCTTCCTATGTTTCATTTCTCTGTAATTACTTGGTCATGGTATATGAGCTGAAGCGCAGTCATACTTCAAACAACAGCGGTGCTCGAGATTCACAGACTGAAGGCATATGGCCTAATTCAGTCGTAATTACTTTTATTAATTACTGAGCAAACACCAAGAGCCTCCACTTTTAAATCTCAGTGTGGGGATAATGGAAGCCCAATATCCTCGTCTGACATTTATCACTCAGTGTAAGTCAGTTTCCCTGATACAGCCCTTACTGTATGTGTTACCATCATATTGTAAAACGCAGTCTAAATATTGATTTTATGCTGTAATACACCATTTGAGACTGTAGTTTAACATGGAACTTAACACTAAACTATTTTCTCATGATAATAACATTATTGCCACAGCGTAAACTGATTATAGAAACTTTGTAGTTTTCCATCAGAGTTTTATTACTTTGGGGTGTCTTTAACATGATTGGCACTGCAGGTCGGCTGATTCCACAGTCCTGCTTACGAGTGTGTGGCATATATATCTGTTGTACACACACATTAGAGTAAATATGCCCATCAGAAAATGGCTTTTAAACACACACATGCGCACACACGCACACACGCACACACACACACACACACACACACACACACACACACACACACACACACACACACACACACACACACACACACACACACACACACCTTCCTCATAAAGACAAAATTCACAAGCTAAGCATTTTGTTTCATTCTCGATCAAGATTTCCCCAGTGGTGAATTAAAGTTTCAGCATTATTTGAAACCAGACAAACCAGCTAACACCACACACATACACATACACACACGCCCACACACCCCCACACACATTCACTAACAAAATGGTTTGTGCCATGGGGACCCAAGACCCAATTAACTTTATTACTGACATTACAGCTGGAGACAGTGTGAAGACAGATTACATAACATGTGCACATATGCACACACACACACACACACACACACACACACACACACACACACACACACACACACACACACACACACTAAACTTATCAAGGAGTTACACAGAGGTGCAACATCATTTCACATTTTATAACTCACCTGCTCAACGCATGCGCATGCGCACGCACACACACACACACACACACACACACACTAAACCAGATTAAATACATTTACAGTGAAGTGTTGCTTTCTAAAATGAGACAAACAAGCAACAATTTGTTTATAATTGTCTATATCAACAAGATCCAAACTAAAGAACCCATATATATGTATATATATAAATCCAAAAAAGTGCCGAAGAATGCGTTTTTTGGCATCAGCATCTTGTGGTCATTGGCAGAACTGCATCTCCAGAGTTATAGTGGAGCTGTTTCTTCTCTCCTATAATTGATGCTCCTTAGATTTTCTTCCTTACATCTAGTTTACCTCTCTTTCATCCTCCACTCCCTTCCCATCTCTCTTTGCATGATCCTCTTTCCATTCTCCTTCTTTGTTACGTTTGTCCTGTCCAGTTTTTACCAAGTTTCTAAATGACGACATTCATACCGTCATCCCTGTTAAGTCCTTTCTGTTCACTCTCTCCTCTGCTCCTACTCCCTGTCTTCCTTCTCCATTAGTAGACATCAACAAGCTGCCATCAATCCTCAGTGAGTGGCATCACAAATCCATTAACCTAAACAATGCAAAAGCATTTCAGGCCCACATCCATTCATCTATTTCCCTCTCAATTCTCTCTGATTGTGGCCTCTCATCATCACTCTTCACTGAGTCATACATCAGATTGCATCATTGTCCTTGTATCAAAACAATGGACAGTCAATGTTTGCCACAGGAGGGCAACCCAAGACACACACCGTGCCAGCAAAGTATTTCAAAGTCAAATGATTACTCTTCTACAGGTTTCACCTCTCACTGAGCTGTCATTCTCAAATTCAGCTGGAAAACATGAATGTGATCTTAAGATTTTTCTAAAAGCAGTCCTGCAAGCTGTTCACAACCTTAAAATACATTCCATAAGACAGTTGAGCTGGAATTAACCATGGTGTTAACACAAACTGCTATCAGTGTGGCAATAAAGAGCTGCAGAGGAGCAGCTGTGAGCCTGGGTCAATGTTAACAAGGGCTTGGGGCAAAGACCTCTACAGGCTCATTAAATTTCTGTGAATCTGAAATGACCAGTCAGGAAATGCCTCTGATACTTTAAAGGAGAGCTTGCATGTAGCATGTATGTGTGAATTCCCCCTGTAGGTAGCCGTAAGTTGCAGCAGTTAACAAGCGTTTGTAGCTTCAAGCTATTAAATTATTGGCACCAAGAAGAAGAAAATACCAAAACTTGTGTGAAACCACCAGTATGTTGAAGCATAAAGCTGTCACTGTCTTTTTCTATAGGTGTTGCAGGGATTCCTCCAGAAAAAGTGTGTGGCATGTGGAGTATTATATGAAAAAATACTTTACTTTAATTTGCAGTACCAAATCATTCTGCATTTCATAGTTAGTAGGATTTAGTGGCACCTGGCGTTGAGGCTGCAGATTGCAAACATCTGAACCCTCGGCATCTCATACAGACACACAAGGTACTTTTGAGCATCTGTATGAGATGCACTGGACTTTAAGCTAACTCCACTGCAAACCCATCTGTAGCAATATAAGAAGCACAGAGCAAGGTGATGTAGTATAAGAAGCAAGACAAATGGAAGAAGGTGGGGTGGAAACATGGCGGCGCAACATGGTGGCCTGTGGAAGAGGACCCATTCCCTCTGTAGATATAAAGAGCTCATTCCAAGGTAATGAAAAGGAACACATGGATTCTTATTTTCACTCATGAAAACATACTTATAAACATTATATTCCTTTTCTGCCATATTCACAGACCCATCAACCCTCCCATTTTTCCTGGCATTCTCCCCTATTTTACCCTTCTCTCCCGCTGTTCTTCCATTTTCAATATTTTCCCAGAAATCTCAGACATTTTCAACCTTTCTAAAAAAAAAAGAAAAAAGTTAGCTGTAACATTAACTGCCTATTTGCTGTGTTTGATATGTTCCCCTCCGTTACAGCAGGTGGCAGTCTGTGAAACATTAGCTGTAACATTTAGTGACAAAGTTTGTGCAAGTATCTCACCAAACGGGAGGAGGCTTATCTGCACTTAATGAAGAGCAACGTTGGACGGAAAAGCAACAAATCTGCCAAGCATCACAGCACCCAAGAGGTGCAGAAACATGCTCTACCAAAGGCTATATTTATACTCTCCCTCCCATCCATTTTCATAAACACCCTCTCACTTGCCAGTAGCCTCTCTCAGAATCACACCTGAAGTTTAGTGTCTCAGGGATGTGTACATAACCTTCAAGTAATACATAAAGCGACTGCAGAATTGATATGCCCTTTTGTGTTTTTATTAAATAATTCAAAGATGTTCACACATGATATTTCAAAGCAAGTGGTTGCCGAGTGGTGATTTTAGGATTCACTGTGTGTAGCCTTGTCCAAATGTAAGGGGCATGTGGGCAGTGGTAAGGGTGGTCCAGGGCAGCGTTGACAAGTATGCATGCTCTGGCAAGAGATCCCCCTGAATTTACACACTGAGCCTTTAATCAAAAAAGCCACAGATAAAAGCAAAATACCTCGTTGCACAGCAACTAAATACTTAAAGAGTGCTTAAGGAACTCCAGGAGCTTATCCACTCATTACTACAGTGGTGATATTTACTGCTATACTGGTTTGGGGTTGTTTTGCCCCAATTTCTCATTAAAACCATGGTCAGTAGCCACTGCCAGCTGAGAAAAGAGGACTACAGTGACGCCAGAACCTGATTTAATTGTCTTTATTTCCTTCTTGGTTTGAGGCTTGGGAAAGTAATGTAGCTGGCATCAATGTGAGTGTGACATCATTAGCGCACTGGGATTACTCAGCATACACACAAAGTACGGCGGGGGGCGGCTGTGGAGGTAGAGTAGTCATCCACTTATGAGTAGGTCGCTGGTTCCATCCCTGTCCTCTGCAGTGTTCATGTTGAAGTATCCTGGGGCAAGATGTTGAACCCCAAACTGCTCCCAGCGCTGTGTCATCGGTGTGTGAATGGTTAAAGCTCATAATGAGCTGATGTGTGTGTGGGGGGGTGAATGCAGACTTGTGTTGTAAAACTAGTGCTCTAATAGTAGAAAAGTGCTGTATAAATACAGTCCATTTCCAAGATTTTTAGGTTGCTCTAGACGTCTCCCGTCACGGCTCCACATACCATTTCACAGTTAGATTCTGTATGTAAAGGCTTTTTATTGGGTTATACTCTAAATGTATTTACTGCTGCACCGTCTGCTCACAAAATGCAAAAATCGGTTAGATCTATCTTAATACAGTAATCATATTGCATGATTGCAATACATATGTACTGTACATTGAAAGAGTTATTGGTCATTGCAATCTCAACTCCATTTTCATGTCTCAAGTTGCTAATCAGACTCTTAACAATGATCAGCACATAGAAGAGGAAGTTATGGCGCCGATTTCCGTTATTCATTATCTGTTGGCCGCAGCGGAAGCCCCGAAGCATTGGCCATTGGCCCCTGAGGTTAAATCGTTGTTGGGCCTTACCAGTCATTTCTGAGATTGCTTCACGGCCAGTACGGTCAGGAGAAATGATTACATCGACCAATAACTCGTCTGCTATGGGAACGTGAGTGTCGTATTAAGACAGGCTCGAAGAGGCATCCTCTATTTTGGAGAAAATGTCACATCCATCTTTAACAAAACACGGTGAACTAACCAGTGACATTAACATTTTGAAAGAAGTGTGACAGCATTCCCCCTTCAAAGGCTCCTCTTAGGACGAGAGTATTTTCTGTGAGAGGACCATTGATATGAAGGTGCGCATGAGCGAAACCACACTCCTTTAATCCCTTTTTCTTCCTAATAATCAGACACATTTCTTCCTCCCTGGGCTCCTTTAAAGCAGTTGAGAATAATTATGAGTTACGTTGGCAGTGTGCGTGTGTGAGTTTAAAGAGGTAAGATAGTTTTAAAGATTCCCATCTGATGGATCTATGCAGCACAGAACAGCTTTTGATAGAAAAATCTATGGGCAAACACTTGTGGACGAAGACACACACTAAATGAACACAAGCAGGGAGGGCCGTGTGTGTGTGTGTGTGTGTGTGTGTGTGTGTGTGCGTGTGTGCGTGCGTGCGTGCGTGTCGGGGGAGGGGAGACCGTGCCAACTGTTTGTCTCCCAGAATCAAATGGGAGGTGATTTTCTGAGGACCAAAGGGGAGAATGGAAAATGACAAAATAAATGAATGCTCTTTTCTCTCTCTCCTTTCTTTCCTCTGCCCCTCCGCAGAAGAAGAATGATCTGCCACAGTCTTTTTGTCGAGCTGGCTGACACAACCGCTTGCTCACACACACACGCGCACACGCACACAGACTCCTCTGCACCACGCTGTTGTTGACTCTGTGTGATCTGATGAATGACACTCCCATTTCAATTATTGCCCCTCCTCTGTGCCTCCGGCTATCTCTCAGGTTGTCTCTCACACATAGACACACCATCCAACCACGCTCAAAACATCGCATCTTGCGAGGTGTCCACAGTCATCACAGGGTGGCTCCGTATTCGAACTGGAACATCAGGTGACGAGTCAGCCCTGGTCATCTCTCTTTGGTCTCACAGAGCTATCAAGACCGAAATGAAGGCCAAAGGTGCGGAGGGAAATATCGAATGGGTAGAAGTGGTTAGATGGGAAGCCGAAGCTTGAAGACCTCTGAGATGTGACCATTTTGGCTCTTCATCATTCAGATGATGTAACACAACCCGCCAATCACTGTGAAACCCGCCTCTGAGCAGGGCGTTGAGTTCCCTCTTCAGCCAGTGTCAGACCAACATGCTGCAGCTGTGTGTGTGTGTACCTTTGGATGGGTGTCTTCTCTGTTGAATATATGTTGAGATTACTTCTACGTCTACTTGTTTTAACGTAATAAATGTAATAAATTACTGTTGATCGTAATAAATGTAATAAATGTCTGTTTGAAGGGCTAAAAAGATATTCCACGAGAGCATCATGTGTCATGTAGTTTAGTCATTTTCTGAGATAGTTTGCTTGGAGCTCTTCTGGTCTGAGTTCACTTGAGCACAATTATGATATCTCAACCAAAAAAAATCTCATGTCTCACAGACCTTCACAAAAATCACTACATTTTATGAATTTTTTACCAATTAAGAAACAAAGGCAATTCACACTTGGGTCCAGTGCAAGCATTTAATATTACCGTAAAGCTTTCAGTCTCGAGAATCAGACCTAAAAGAGTTCACTTTCAGGTCTGAAAGAATCTGGTGGGCAGTGGGCCACCTGTATATGATATACAGCACGAGTCAACATCAGTACTGAAAAGTTGCAGCAATACAAAATGTGCTAATTGCGAGTAAAGTGAGAGTTAGATTTCCTTAATACGAAGGTTAAACTATGAATTTAATCTTCAAATCACTGGGGAAACTTAAACATCAATAAGAAAGTAGCTTTATCCCCATTCTCTTAATTTCTAACCCAAGCTGATACAGACAAAATGTTAAAAACTGGTTTTCAGTATTCACCAGTTCAACTGATACTGGTAACAAGAGAATAGTTTAGCCTTAGTGTGCAAATTAAGCAGTCTTATTGGTTACACAGTTTTGCTAACAGTGCGGTTCTAACATGACCTTTCAGCAAACACCAGACAGAGTGAATGATGGTCACACCAGTGTTTTTTTGTATTTATTCAAGAAAACATTGATAGGAGGGATAAATGTGCAAAAGAGGGTAAAAGAAAGAAAGCAGTACTAAAGGAAAACGACTGCAATAAAGATGATTATGGAGAAAGGAAAAGGTGTTTGCCGCAGAGCAAAACGGTGCATGGAAGGAAGAAAACAGATGGAATATAATGGATATATAGACGGAGCGATATCGTAGAGGTTTAAGGCATGAGGAAAGTGAAGAAGGAACATGGCAGATGGTGAATGTAGCTGTAGCTCAAATGGCCTCTTGATGCTCTGTTAGACAGACACACATGTACAAACACACAAATACAGACTCACACATGCATAAATATGCAATGTCCTGTCAGCAAAATACGGCTACAATTCAGGATGAAAGCTTGCTGTGAACAATAATAAACATGTGGTTAACACTGAGAAACAGTCGCACTTTAGAGAGGTTTAGACACTCAAACTACTGGGTTAGGTTTAGGAAGAAATCATGGTTTGGCTTAAAATAAGTACAGTTACATAAATTACTTACAGATATTAAACTACATATGTTATTTTACTTCACTTTGCTTTAGATAGGACACAAACATTGGTCTCCTTTGTGACAGTCCTCCATGTGTGGACTTTTCTCACTTTCAATGCTAAGCCATTTGACGTGTTGTTAGTGAGAACAGGCTGTCTGTCAGACTACCCTTCATGTTGAAAAATTATGCTAAAGGTGTACCAAGTGCCACCAAGAGGTCCTGACCAAGCGTCCGTATGTGATAAGCTGGGAGTGAGACTGTGTTGGAAAATGAATGTCTTACCTGAAAAGTAGACTTGAAGCAATCCACTTAAAGGTCCAGTGTGTAGGAGTTAGGGGGATCTACTGTATTGGTAGAAATGTAATGTAATATTCACAGTTATGGTTTTCATTAGTGCATAACCACCTGAAAATAGAGCGTTTCCGTTCGTTACCTTAAAATGGATCCTCTTCCACGGAGTCCATCGTGTTGTACCACCATGTTTCTACAGCTGCCCAGAACGAACAAACCACAAACTGGCTCAAGAGAGCCTTTCAGGTTTTTCACTGTTTTTGGTTGCAATCTGCACTTCACCAATGAATGCCACTAAATCCTACACACTGGACCTTTAACAAAAAGTGATTCAGGAGTGTTATCATGAAAATGCACTAAATGATAGAATACACTCTTTATGGCATTAAAGACACAGGAGCACTTTTAGATCTGTGTGTAGAGGTGGGAATCAATTAAATTCAGTAGGTCTTCTTAAGAGCCTTTGATCATGATGATAAAAAACCTCATATTTCCTACTGAAGGTGTACTCATTCTATTTCTTGAACAGAGGCAAAAAGGCAAAGGCGGTATCTTCAGCTGCACAAATGAATGCAGTCAATGGAAAATCAGCAAGTACTTTTTCTCATTTCCTGTAAAATAATCCGTCTGTATCAACTGACAAAAGCAGTTACTTTCATATAAGGTGAGGCAGACACGGAGCCCGGTGTGGAGATTGTGAATTTTGACAGGACAGCAAACCTTGTGAATGGTGAAGTTTTATTCTAGTCGCTCTACAGAGAGAGAGAGAGAGAGAGAGAGAGAGAGAGAGAGAGAGAGAGAGAGAGAGAGAGAGAGAGAGAAACAGTGCCACTGTACAGAAAAGCTCCTGTGAAATTCACACAAAAAATATTGTTTTTACTCTTTATCATTTATAATTCTCCATGATGATGTATTCCAGTATGAATTTACAAGCGATGTATACAGGTGTCATTTCTAAATATATTCAAAATAGTTCCTTAAAAGTCTTTGAGGAAGTATTAGTTTAAAAAAAAAGCTCTATTCTTACAGCAAACCATAAAGAAAGAGGTCTCGTATCTTTGGAGGGATAGCAGACTCAAAGTAGAGGGTTGCTTTTTTTTTCTTTTATCTTCTTTACAGTTGAAGTCCTGACTACACATGAAGGAGAGGGAAGAGAGAAGCAGAGCTGGTGATACAGTAATTCTCACCTGCCATTGGAGGAAGAGCAAGGATGTCCCCGCCATACCGAACCAAGCCCTGACCCTTGACCCGCGACCCCATTGGTCAAAACATGGCCTGATAATGACCCGTCAGCCAGTGAGGAAGTTGCACTAGGGTCAGGCCCTCACCTTCTCCCCCAAAACAGCAGCAGCATCTTCATCGTGTTAAACATAGGTCATTTTTTTTCTCTCAAATATGTATATACTCACACCTGGTTACAACGCATTAGTGATCATAACATCATAACAAAAATAATTAACAAAAAGAAACAGAAAACATTAAAATTGTTACATCTGGGGTTGCATGCCATCACCTCATTATTTATCATTAAATGTAATTAAAATACATTTTTGTCATTAAAAAGAGCAGGGTTGTCATCACAAGGGTGTGTCTGAGTGTGTGTGTGTGTGTGTGTGTCTGTTTGTGTGTGTCTGTTTGTGTGTGTGTGTGTGTGCTTGAACATAAAACAGCATCAGTTTACATGACAGTTCCGAAAAAGCAGAACAAATGGAACAAATCATCATGAGTTCATAAAATGCGAGGGTGCTGTTTGATATTTTTTACATGTGCATATTGTTCACTTGTCAGCTCACGCAAGCAGCATGTGGAGATAAATATGATAATAATAAGAAATATGCAGATAAGATGCAAAAAAAGACAAATGTTGCTCGTCAGTCAACAATGGGTAAGCTGAGTGGGAAGCGAGGAGAGGTTCACTGCAGTATTCCAAGAGTACAAAAGGGCGATATGACCGTGGTTGTTAAAGATGGAGCTTCAATTGAAACACAGTGGCGAATGCAGTCGACTGCCATTAAAAACCACGGAGAGGAAAGAGAGAGATTCCTGCCTGAGCTTTCCTCGTAAGGGTAGCTTTTCAGATTTTGGACGTTTCGGTAACATCCTCCATTCTGTTAAGGGTGCTTAGTTTTGCAAGGAGTGGAGCTGCACACAATACACCCCTCCCTGAGCAAAACTCTCTAAGCCCCGTACTCCCATCCCTCCTTTCCCTCCTTCTCTTCCTCTTCTTCCCTCTTTACTTGGGTTGCACAAGCTCGGGTAAAGAGCCGAACTGGAAGACCTAGGACTGGTAAACATCGAAGGAGAAAAGTTTGATTCTGCATTGCGGCCGCTATAAACCATGTTGTGGTTTTCCTTTTTTTTCTTTCTTTTTAAAGATTTTCTACAAAAAAAAAAAAATCTGCGCCGCATCATGTTCTGTTGCTACGGTTGAAGCTCCCCCAAAATGCAGAGAATCATCCTGAGGTATTTTATTTGATAGAATTTGGCTTTGTGAATCCAATCAATCAAGCAAATCAATCAGTCAGTAAAGATGAATACATGATTTTTCTTTTGACTGTACAATTTGTACAGTGTAATGCTACAAAAAAGTGTTTTTGTGGGCACGCGTGTACAAGGAAGTATGTGCATGTGCAAGTTTTTTCTGCTAAGTGTTATCAAAAAGACCAAACAAACAATGAAACAAATTGATGCATAAACAATCAGATTAGGAACCAAATGTTGTGGTTAAGACTTCAAGCTTACCCGAGTTCTGCCATGCACACAAACAACCTAGTCCACACTAAGATGGATACATGATTGATGAGCACATAACAGTGGAGCTTCTTCAGCTCCATCCCTCTCCATCTTGCCCCGCCCACTCCACATCTCACCCAAACAACACAACGAAGGTATCCAAGGGATCCGTTTCAAGTAGCCTTCAGATCCTCAAGAGCCCTGGTTGATTATGGATCAACAGTAATTGATGATCAGTAATTGTCAACTCAATTCCCAAGTTGAAGTGGTTAGGCACTGTATAGCACTGCTACTGCTGTGCCAACCAAACAACCAACCAAAGTTCAATTTTACAAAAAAACGACTTCACAAAAGTGAAGTTGTTGTATGGGTATCCAACACTCTAGTGATGTGTCATGTTGATCAAGGAAGGGAAGAAGGAAGGAGGAAAGAAGGAAGGAATCATCAGTGGTTGTTTTTATAGCTAATACCCTGTTTCTCAGTGGCAGGGAGGTCAAAAGATAAAAACACATCAGTGCCCAGCCTCTTCCCGACTCAGACAAGGTGGTGGTGGACACAGTTGTCATATCATCCTTTTCTCCCTGGTTTATCTCCTCTTTGCTCTCTTCCCTTCCACCATTTTCTTGCTCTTTTGCAGCGGGAGCCACAGCATGACACTGATTTACTAAGCATAAAGGTCAAGGATAAAGGTTTCGATTGTACAAGTATCCATCCACCATACCTGGCAAGACATAGTCCCTTTTCAAAAAACATGTAAAACATGTGTCTGAGAGTGTATTTGTGTGTATTTTGTCTTCTCCGACACTGAAAAAAATCAACACATGCAAAATAATCTACTACTCTTGATGGTATTTTTCAGAAAGCTATGCTTTTTCAAAAGCAAATGTGGGAGAGAGGTTTTTAAAACTAATGGCTATTGTGCTACCAAATAAGCAAACACTAAAATCCTACATAGGGGGATCCGGATGCCAGAATCCCTAATAAATCTTATAGATTAATAGAATAAAAAAGCAATACTTTGCAATTATTTTTCTATGTGCAGCGTCACAAATGAAATGCCCTTCAGTTGCCTCAGGTTTTCCCTGCTTGTCTGTCTTTTTCCATCAGTCAATTAGTCAGTCTTTTTTTTTTTTATCTGTCAGTCTGTAAACATTACTCATTGATAGCACCTACATTACTCTCAGCTTCTCATCACTAACATGTCCCTCCCAAATCTTGACCGAGCACACTGACACCAAACTGCCAAAAACTACTAGAGGCTCTGCTCTGTGCCATTTAACCGCTCATATCCTTTCTCCCTCTCTCTCCTCTTGCACTGCCAGGTGTCTCGGTGGCCATATTTGTCAGAGTAACAAGCAGCAGACCGTTGGACTAGCTCACTGTGACGCCTCTGCCCTCCTGGGACGCCTCCATGTCTGGCCACGACATCAAACGTGCCCATCTGGTCTCCCTGTCAGGCCTGTTCTCCTCAACGAGAGAGCCCCAAGCTTGACAGTGGAGGTGGAAAGGAAAAAGGGGAGAAGGAGGAGGGGTTGAAAGAAAGAGATCTCCTCTCTCTCCCTCGAATATCATTTCTCCCGTCCTCCTCACCACGTCCTCACTTATTAATCACAAATCAACCTCTGCTTTCTCAACAATGCCTGTAGGAGTCCTCCTTTATGGCAACTTAGACCTTCTCTGTCCCACTAATGGGACTACACCATTTCCTACCCCTTTTTAAATCCTCAGGGATTAATGATTCCCCTCCTGATTACACTAGGATACCTTATGGCAACGTACCAGCCATGCAGCCAACTCATTGGTACATGGCAGAGAATGGACAAAAATGATGATATCATCTGCAAAGAGAGTAGTAGTAGTAGTACCGTCATACCCGAGTGGGCACAAGTTCTTTTGGATTACAATGTTGAAGAGAAGAAGAAAAATGTAGTGTGGTTATGGCATCCCTTGGTGGATAACATAGTTGATAAATTATAATACAAACCCAGAGAGGAGTAAAGAGGAGAGAACACATTATTTCTTATATCAACTAAACATCTGACTCCAGACTGGGGATTTTTTTATACACCCGTCTATTGCTGAACTGGGCTGAGTTTAGGACGCCACGTGGGGCCGGGTATGCACTAGTCTTATTGGCTGAGTAAGGCATCACATGCTCTTTATTGTACATGTCATTGGCTATCCGCCCGTCTCGTGAGCAGTATGAAGTGGTGGATTTAACAGATGAGCGGAGATTGTTCGCATCGTTGCGTGTTTTGATGGGGGGCGCTCCAAGGACCGTTGCAGGTGAGGCCACCGCCAGCTGTTTGTAAATATCAGAGGAGCTACGCCCATGGACCAGTCTGCTGCTGGTGTCATCCCTCAGCGAGTGGCTGAGGAAAGGGTTTTCCGAGCCATGGGCCGGGTACAGGGACTTGCTCCTCTTGCTCTCCTCCAGGTTGTGGTTAAACAGCATTGATTTGGAGCCGGTACCAAACAGTCTGCCAGAGTAGGGACGCATGCCAAAGAGGTTCGCATAGTGCGAGTCAGACGTGGAGTCCAGGAAGCGATCCTTCTCCTTGAGGCTGACGCTGCGTGCCGGTCGGCCAAGGTCTACATCCTTGGGCTTTTCTAGCATGATGTTGTCAAAGGAGTGCTGACGACTAAGCCTCAAGCGGTTTCTCTTTTGGACATGTGGCCCATCCGTCTGTGGCCAGTAGAGACCAAACATTTCGTCTGGTTGTTGCTGCTGTTGGTGGTGCATGGTGGGACTGACCAAGGGATCTGTGAGGAGCTGGTCCTCAGTAATGTCATACAGGTTGGCTGTGTGGAGGCATGCTTCACACCGATTATAGGGTGAGCGTGTGGCAGAAGCTGAGGCAGCTACAGTAGGGGTATACGGCCCTCCTGGTGGGTAGCTTGCGGTCACTTTGGACAAGCAGGAACGACAGTGTGTCTGCTTGTATCGATCAATGGATTCATGTGGGGACAGGGAAAGGTTTTTCTCTTTCACGCTGTAGTGTTTAGAGTAAGTTGGGTCTGGTAGAAGATCTGAGTCAGTGTGATGCAATGGCGAAGAGTTCAGATGAATGATGGGCTGCTCACACTTCCTATAGTTGTCACTGTGGTCAGAGTAGATTTCGGGATAATCCAAATCATCAGCAGCAAGGCCACGATTCTCGCGGTAGTGAATGGGGTCTGAGTGCAGGCTCAGCTCTCGGTCTGAGTCGATGGTGTAGATTTTCTCTCCTCCTCCTCCTCCTCCTCCTCCTCCTCCTCCTCCTCTCCCGGTTTGGTTGGTTCCGCCGCTGACCTGCTTAGTTTTTAAGTAGGACAGCTCCACCTCACTGCAGTCCCTTGGGTATTTTGACGTCACCGATCTTTTTTTTAAGTTGTCCTTGGGCTTCAGGTGCTTGTTGTTTTCTGGGTCCTTGTAGGAGGCCGCCCTGCTGGAGCAGTCGGAGATGTCAGAGTGGGCTGTGTCCTCAGGGAGGTAGCGCTGTGACTTCATTGACATTCGTGGGTCTGGCATCAGCATGTCAGGCATTGGAGGGGGCCCAGGTGGCACAGAACGGAGCGTGTCCACTGACTTTTTCCACAGGGTCCGGGGCGGCTTGGCATTGGTCTGGACTGCATCAGCATTCACTGCCACTTCTACTGTGTTGGGATTGGCATCATTCAGGGTCAGAGGATGCTGGCCTCCCTGGAAGATGTAGTTGTTAAGGTGGTCTTTGTGGCGGTTTGCAAGATAAGACTGAAGGTCACCAGTGTCCCCATAGATCATATCCTTAGGAGCATAGCTTCGGTTATCAGCATAGATGAAGTTGCCCTTCTCTGCCATCATGTCCATGATCATGGGGCCAGCTGAGTGCATGAACTCACGTTTGGGTGAGTTCATACGGGAGCCACTCAGGTTAGACATGTTGGTCATCTGTTTGGCCGATTTAATGAGCTTAAGCATTTTGTCTTGAGGGCTAAAGTCCAGATCTGTCTTTTTCTTCATGTCAATATGGACTCCGTGAATGCAACTCCAGATTCCCTGCATGGTGACGTATGGATGAACAAGTTGGAGTGGAGGAGGGAATGAGGAAAATTAAAATAAATAAATGGGGGAGGGTGACAAGAGAAAAGGAGAAAGTGAGAGGAGTGGGAGAGGGAAACATAAAATGCAATGAGAGAGTGAGAATCAAACAAAATGTGGGATTGAGACAGAAACAGAGACAAACAGAATAATGGTTATTTATCTACTCTGGCCAAACATAACAGAATTTTATTAAATTGGTAATGACTCAGCACATCAGAGAACATTGAATCAACACAGTCTTTTATCACCATTGACATAAACTTGAAATAGCATTAAATTAGGCTCTCTATAATTTTCAATGAAACATTATGTGTGAATCATCTAAAAAAAAATGTATGATTGATTTAAGAAGATAATGCAGTAAAAATAAGGCAATAATTTCTAAAAGGAAATAGGATTCAGAATTAATCATGAACACACCAAGACAACAAAACACACACAGAACATTGCTACAAAATATACTCCAATCAGGCTTTAGCCCTACTGCCAGCACCAACCCCTGTCCATCATAAGCCAATGAAATAGAACTGTATATTTTCTAAATGGGGCACACAGACAAATTGCAATGGGTTATGCTGCACATCCATCAACTTTACAGTAAAAATGTTCCAGTGTCTAACAGTTAATCAGATTCATCTAGATAAAATAACCTGAATTAACAATGACCTGAAAATATGAGAAACTGGTTCCATGTCTCATCAGTCTACGTCTATGGGTGACACATTATCTGAGACGAAGATGGTAGAAATGACCATCACTACAACCACTCTTTTCATTTGGCCTAACAGCCAAACAATAGCTGCCATGTATTGCCTAAAAATGCAATAGAGCTCTTATTTTGTGGTTCAGGGAACAAAAGCAAATCGAACTGAGATCTAACAGATCCTCTTCCAGCTCACAAACACTGTACATGCTTAAAAAGTCTTTATCACGTTTTTCTTTTGGCACACACTTGGTGGAGCTTATTAACACAAGATAGGCCATTAAGGATGTCTTTTGCCCTAAATCACTCTCACGAACAGCTTTGAAATAACATCGTTTTCAACAACCTCACTTTTTCTTCTCTGAAAGTTTTTCCTCTCCTCACTACCCCCCTCTGTTAACTTTGAAAACAGAGTCATACTCAAAAATAGTGCAGAGACACTGCAGTGCTTTTAGGGATGCACGTCCATGTCTTCTGTTCTCACACACAACAAGGGAGAATGCTGACCTTTTCACAGATAGAGAGAGAATAGATTGATTTAGCGTGGGTTGCCTTGATTTCACCCAAAAACATGCTGCAAATTAGGATCTATTTTTGTCGATATTCAGGGCTGCCTCGTGATCCCCCCTCCCGTCTCCATCCCCATCCTCCCTTCTCATCCTCCTTTGTGCAGCCCTCCCCCTCTTTCCCCCCTCTTTCACTCAGTTTCTTCGCTTAGCAGTAGCTCTCTTTCTCTCTTTTTGTGTGTGTACATGCTTTGCTTTCTTATTCCGCTGATAGAAAATAGAACAAAGACAGCACTGTCTGACCCCAATAATGCAGCATTAGCCCCCACTGTAGTTGCAGTGCTATGTTGCACCATATAGCCTTGAACACGACCACTGAACGAACACCGCCACCTCAGGTCCGCATATTCACATACTCACATGCGCACACACTCATTGGCCTGTTTCTGTGAGATGGCTATTGGGCCAAATTCAAGACTGTTGTTTCCAAGTGCGTGTTAAAATTTTAATTCTGTGTAAAGCCGTAGTAGCTTTGTGTTCTCCCAAACCACAAAACAGGCTGATGAATGCTTGTAAAACGTGCCTGCACATGCAAACATGCATCTCCTGTGCACAAACTGGTCCTTACCCGACTGATGGAGAAAAGAAGACCGGGCTTGCCGGTGCAGACCCCAGTGAAGCAGTATCTAAGCCTCCAGTAGAAGAGATGCTCAGAGACAAAGGTGATAAGGGAGAGCCCCATAGCAGTGGCCAGCATGTAGAAGACCCCGGCCATGTTGTCAACATCTAGCTGACTGGACATCACCTCATTCTTCTCGTTGTGGCAAATTCCTGTCAGCCACTGGGCTTCCAGCTCCTCCATTTCACCTGGAAAGAACAGAGAGAGACTGAAATCCTTTACTGAATGTCTCACTGGAGCCTGAAAAAGCCTTAGACCAATGAGTTTTATAGTTTATACCCTGATATGACATTATATGAGGCAGAAATTTACTTTAAGAAACACGACTGAAGCTACAATGCATGTACATAAAAACATCCCAGAAAAGCTGCTGTGAAATCATAACTACTTGCACTTTAAGTTTTTGATTTATTTCAAATATCACTTTAAAAGTGAAGTGAAGTGATGTTCTGCATTGTATTTCAGAGTATTTTGCACCTAAAAATGAATAATTTCTCATATATCGGCATCATTTGTATGAATTTTGGGCGATTTGAGTTTTAAATGCTACTGTATTTCTTTGTCTGTTTTGTTTGTTGTTTAAAATAAATTTCTTTGGGCATCACCGTCCACCAGGCTTCCAGTGTCGTCCATGTCGCCTGATAGGGCAGAGAAATTGTCTCTTTAGTGTTAATGAAAGAAAGGTAGAAAGCAACAAAGACCTTATCTTTTCTCATTCCTCACTCCGTGTTCCCTTCCCTCAGTCCCCCCTCCCTCCCCAGCTTCCTCTGTGACATTTGGCGCGTGGCTAATCCAATCTGTGTCATTCAGGGCTGGACAACTAAGGCTGCTAGTGAGGAAAGACAAATATCATGGTGGTGTTCAGCTAGATCTCTTTAGGGTGCAGACTCACTAAGACCTCATTAACCCTTTGGGACAATTGAGGAGAATTTATCTTTTGTAAGACTTGCAAATACACTGACGGAGGTAGCCATGGCACGTCTTTTTAATATGACATGCTTGGAATTGGCAGCAAAAGAGAATGAAGAAAAATGAGATCTTAAGCAATCAACAGGTCACTTTATCTCTTTTTTTAGATGCAGTGCATTTGAGGGAAAAGCTGTGGGGAGCTGCGTTTGCCTGCACTGTTGCCCCGACTCCAGGGGAAAGCATTGCTGAAATTTAAATTTTGTTCTCTTTTCAGCAGTCAGACAGCTCAAGCAATAGTCTGGTAACCAGTCAGTTGGAACACAGGAACAGAAGTATCTACAAGTTTCATCTACACTTCAGGGCTTTTGAAAATTATTTAGTTTTGAGGCATATATATTTTAAGACGTGTGAGTAGAGTGACAAAACTTTTTGAGATTCTGTCCCGAACACAAAATCCATTCCAGTTCAGGACAGTCATTTAATGGAAGTTTCTTCAGAATGCTTATCTGCACTTTGAAATAACGTTACCTCATAAATGCTCGAGCACAAACAGTTCCCGATCCTGGATGGGTGATATTTCTGTCTGATTAGGGTCTTGCTACACTGTCAAAAGTTGTGAATTTTGACTTTTTCTGTTGCTCGAGGATTTATACATTTGAACAGGATGAAACTAGATCTGAAACTGGGCTCAAACAAGTACAAAGGTACAGCTACTTCGTTAAGGCAACAGGTTACACAGCAAATCATTCTACGGACATTTTGGCAAAAGTAAAGCAGTTTTTTTAATCCTAAAAGACCAAATGTGACCTGCAGCTGCCTCAGCCACGTCTGGGTCCGACCATGAGTTTTGTGTCCGTCTGTCTGTTCATCTGTCTGCTCTTCACCTCCCTCCACTCCTCCCTCAGCACATCTTCTCTCTGTCTTCTCTCTGTCCGTGAAAAAGCCATATGCTCTCCACCCACATTGTGTCTATCTGAGTAGCATCTGCCAAGACATAGAGTCACCGTCATCTATCAAGGACCAGCTCTCCTCTCACTCCCAATCTCTCTCTCTCTCTCTCCTTCTACCTGAAACACACTCATGCCTTGCCATCTCCTCATCCCGTGCCTCGTCCTCTCTTTCACCTCTTTGGCTATCACACACGTTTACTGTCTCCATTTTTCCATCCCTCTCATCGCTGTCTCCCTCCGTCTGTTTCCCCTCTCTCTTCCTTCTCTTCTCACCTTTCTTTCCCCTCATGACTTTTATCCCATTTGTATTTGAGAGAAATAGCAAGTAGAATAACACTGAAGCGAATGGCACGGTGCAAAGATAATGCAGCTTAGAAACACCCTCAGTGTATATTTGCAGTGAATGACTCTGGTAAAGAGCTGAAAGAATAAAAAAAACCTCAATGGGATAAATAATAGGGGGAACAAAGCAAAACAAAACAAAAACACAGAGTCTGATCTTTGTCAAAAAGTACCCAGCCATGAAATATGATGGAGTTTGGCCTGCATGCTCTGCAGTCCTGATAAGATTCAGTTAAAGAGGATTATTATGACACCAATGTTCATTTAATCAACTTCAGTGCACTTAATGTGAGTGGCTGTGAACACTTGCATCAGCAAAACGCTTTCGATGTAAAATGTAAATGAATCTGTCACTAAAAGCTCAAGCTGTCTTGCATTCACTCTGTTTTGCAGTGGGAAAATTGTTTATGTAAGAACTTCTGAGGCTACTGTAATAAAGGAATGTGGTGATTCAGATAGAGTAATGCGTACACACACACTCACACAAACACACACAGATCTGGTGCTGCAGAGAGGAATATATTAGAATAACTTACACACTCTGCCCTCTGTTTAGAGCAGCCTTTTGTGTCCAGAATAACATCAAAGGACTATTTATACTTCACTGCTTTCCCTTTGTGCTGTCAGCAGACAAGGCAGTAGAGATGTGTGCATGTGTCTGCTTATGTGTGTGTGAGACAGAGTGTGTGTGTGTACGTGTGCATGAATTACAATGTTGGCAAGGAACAATGTAACCTTTTGCCTTCGTGCTTAGTGTCATGCACTTTGAATTTGTATATCAGAGCGCTGCGCGAGGGCGCTTCTCACCATCTCCGATGATGGCCAGGATGGCCAGATCCACCTGTCGTTTCCAGTAGGAGCCTTTCTGCAGAGCAATGCCGTAACCGGTGGTGGCAAAGATGTACCTGAACACAAACGCATCCGAGCGCACACGCAAACGCACACACGCACAGAGAAAACACAAATGTTAACCTTTAAACAAACATTTTCACCTTTATTTCTCCAGATGGTGTCAGTGTGATTAAAAGTATCTTTAAGGACAGAGGTCATGCATCACGATGTATATAAATGTCATGAAGTGGAAATTTAGGTCACAGATATACAACAGTTGACAAAATATTTTGGTTGGGCCCAAAGACAAATAGTCCTAGTCCATACTGGCCACAAACACACCCCTTCTTCAAAGCATGTAAGTAAAACTTCAGTTATATAGCTCCTTTGTTAAACTCTGCATACAAGGAAAAACATACAAAATACATACAAACAGAAAGCATACAACCACCAGACAGCACCCACAGCACACCCTTGAGATGACAGGAAAGCCAACCTAAAGAAGTGGATTTTAAAAGCTGTTCGAAACAGTCAACAGACTCAGCTGATCTTTTTTTTTTTTTTTTTGGGGGGGGGGGGGGGGGATCGTTGCAAAGTCGCAAAAAAGTTTGGCACACTATACAGTAAGAGATGGAGGACAAAAGCCACATGCCATATGAGGCTTCAGCTGTCTGTGTTGACAAATCAAGTGCGTATCTTGCAAAGTTAGTTACTTTTAGCACAAAATTCCCTCGTTGTGTTGCCATCCTGCTGCTGCAGCTCAACAAGGGATCACTGTGAGGGAAATGCAAAGAAGGAACCACTAAAAAGACTGAAACTTCAGGAGATGTCGACATGATTTGTCAAAGTCACACTGTTGAAGCCTCATATTATCTTCAGTTAAACTGCAGAAATCAGCTTTGCTCAGAGCGCAGCCTGAATTTTGGGCACATTGAAACTGTTCGAAATTGATCTCTTTGGACAGGAAGACCAGCTGACATTGACCAACGGGTGTTGTTTTCAGACATGCCCATGCATTAAATAATAATATTTATTAACAGTTCTAATCATTATATATGCAAGTATCTCATATTTATGCATGGTTAGTATGGCAGTCATTGCTGCATATTCTTTCTCAAAATATCAACATTTCATGTTGATATATGAATTTGATATTAACCATAATTATAGAATTTGAGTGCATTCATGTGAAAAAGCAGGATTTTACTGTTGTAGTTGGTGGAGGTGCAGCTCATTTTGAACTATTTGTTCTAATTATTGTCATTATGGATTAATCTAAAATGTTTTTACATGAAAAATTACTTAACTTTCAGTCCATTGATTAATCGACTACTTTTGTCAGCTGTACTTTAAATGTAATCTTAATTTGTACAGTAACGAGTAACTAAGACAGACAAATGTAGTGGAGTAAAGTGGCATGAGAAGAGAATACAAATACCCTGAATTTGTACTTACAGTGCATTACAACCATAAACAAACATTCATAAAACTATTTACACAACTTGACACAATGGTTTGGACCAAAATATGGTGAGATGAGACCATGAAGCAAAGAGAATCCACACTAAAAGCGTCTTTTGAAAGACTTAAAGCCTCAGTTACCCGCTGCCAATGGTCACCAGCTTACATCCCTCATCTCTGCCGGCCATGTAGTTCAACACTGCTGCATCGTAGATGAAGGCGTCCAGTTTACTGCAAAAGAGGAGAAAAACGAACAGAGAAAAGAGACAGAAGAAAACAGATAGAGGGAGAGTATGAAGACAAAGCATGAGGGCTTTCATGTTTTTGTTAAAGAGAGTGAGTGAGAGGTGCACAGAAGGAGACAGACAGCAGAAGAGGGGGCTTATTTTTCAGAATGTGCTGTTTGCGGATCAATTCTAAAGTGTTAAATCATCTCCAATAGGACTGCAATCCAAGCGGAACCAAACACACAGAGGACACAGTGGGGAGTGGCTGCGGTTCAATACAGCACGCTTCGCTGGTGATAGGACCTTGGAGGCACACGGACGACCTAAACAAACTTTAGACAGACACAAACATTTACAATGTCTCTCTCTCTGTTTCTGCCCCAGTCCACACGCACACACACACACACACACACAAGCAGGCTGCGAAGTGGAAAGTACAAACGAAAATATCCCAGACTCAGACTGACATTTTCAATGTAACTGATGCCATCACTTACCGCTGCTCTCTCTCTCTCTCTCTCTCTCTCTCTCTCTCTCTCTCTCTCTCTCTCTCTCTCTCTCTCTCTCTCTCTCTCTCTCTCTCTCTCTCTCACACACACACACACACATGCACACACATATAAACACACAGAGAGCCCTGCTAATAGCGCGGTGACTGGCTGGCATTTACTGAATGTCAGATCCAGCCCTCTAACGGAGGCTCACAGCCGATAGTTCAGCTGTGTAATTAGCTTAACCCAGCACTGGCTCCGTCCACATGCTGGCTGTGTGTCCAAACATGTAGAAAAGCAGGCGTGTGTTTCAGTCTGTGTGTGTGTGTGTGTGTGTGTGTGTGTGTGTGTGTACTCCAGTACGTGTGTGACCGTGCACATGTGGCTGTGCACTGATGCATGTCTGCGAGCGTGGGTTTCTCTGTGCATGTTGGTAAACGCAGCCAGACGTGCTGTTGCTCTAATGGCTCGGAGAGGGATTCAGCCATCACGATCCGTCACACCTTTATTGGGGTGAATAAAATGTAGCAGCACAAATTTTCTTGCCACTTTCCATCCATACCTTTGAATGTAATATTAAACATGGCAAATGGCCATTTGGTGTGACTCGAAATCTTATTTAACAGCACTACAGGGAAACTCCTCAGTACAGTACATAACCTGTCAGTTCAACTATTCTACAAATAGCATCTGGACCCCAAATACATCATTTCAGCAGAGCTGCTTTATGAACCCTGATCTAAAAGAACTTCAATAAGTCACAAATTGTGAAAGGGTTTCATGGTGTAACATTTTCCCCGCCTAGAAACATTTTAAAAGATTTACCATGGCATTGAATGTGTAAAGTCACCCCGAACATGCAAGGCTGTCTTCAGACTGTGTCGTAAAAAAGCAAGCGGCTGTGTTGGTATGACTATGGGTTACCAGGGAGAAAAAATTAAATACAAACAGATCAGGTTGAAGGCCCATGAAGATGCCAAGACTTTCTGTCTTTAAATTCTGGAAACTCTGGAAAGTTAGCCCAACAGTAACAGCTCCTCTGTATCCATATTTGCATGTTAAAAATGTGAGTTTGCACAGTGTACAGCATACATGGCACAGCGTATTCTACCTGCAGAGTGCCTTTTGAATGCACTTTTTTTGTTTTTTCTGCCACAGCCCTTTGTTTTGGGATCCGCGCTGTGCCAGCACAGTGATCTCACTGAAAATGAATGAAGAGGCTTGTGTTTGCCTTGTACTTCTCGTGTCAGTTTGGGCACCAAACCCTGTTGGCAGTGTGCAGTGTTTCTGCAAAGATATGAATGCAACAGTTCAACGTTATCAACATGATCAATGGATATTAGCCACTTGTGCACATATGAAAAAATCTAAACTTTGCTGGTACTTCGGTCCTGAAATGTAATCAAATCAACTCCCCTGTGCGTAGTTTGGGTTCTTTTTTTGGTTGCAACAGATTTTGCGTGTAAAGCCTGTCAGCATTATGTGTGATCAGAGCTAATCCAGCCATCGAGCCTCAAACAGCTGAACGCTGCAGTGTTGCTCATCTGCTAATACCACGGAATAGAAATATCAATGAGGGTATTACTGACTGCACACACCTGCAGCTAGCTGTCTGTGTACAGATATATGTATATGAGTGGGTGTTTAGTATTAATTTACTGAGGTATGTATATTTGTGTGAATGTGTGTGCATGTGTGTGTGTTTACCACTGTGCTCTATGTTAATACAGTAACACAGGTGTGAGCGACTGACAGCATTACGGATGCTGGGGTCTTGTAAGCTGTCTTTACATGTTTACATCTAGTTTACTTATGATTTATGAATGAGAGAGAATGAGCTGAAAGACATAACTGCACAAAAGTCATGAATCATGAATTATATCATCATATTTGGTGTGTGTGTGTGTGTGTGTGTGTGTGTGTGTGTGTGTGTGTGTGTGTGTGTGTGTGTGTGTGTGTGTGTATTCTTCACCCCTTCTCCTCTCTGTGAGGCAGTCTGTCCTTCAAGCTGAGCACTCTGATTGGATCCCACCCCATCGCCATTAACGAATCAGAAATAACTCGTATCACCTCATTACCTCAGGTTCTTTCCACCATTTTCTTCTCTCCTTCCCTGCCATCTCTCCATTCCTTGATGTTCCTTCTCCTATAAATTTCACCTTCTTTCCTCCTTTGCCCTCTATTTTTCATTCCATTACCACTTTCTTCTTCTCTAGTCTCGTGGCCCTCTCCTCCTGCCCTGCATCCTTCTCCTTCATTCATTTGTCCAATCAGTTTTTTCTTCTTTTTTTTTCCCTTGGCCCTCTGCCCCGGCTCCTTTCCTTTTCCCATGTGACGGGTGATGAGAGTCACCCCTCTGCCGCTCCTCCTTCCTTTCCTTCTCCTTCAGTCCATCAAACTCTGTCAAATTATTCCACACTTTGAATCTGTCCTTGGTTAGCTTTGTGATAAAACACCCTCCCTCTCTTACACACTCACACTATGGAAGTATACGGACAACGAAAGATTTGAGAGAGCACAAAGCAAATTCAGAGCACCACACAGTCTGCATGGAGAGCTCACAGGCATGGATTCATAAAGGCAGAATCAGAGCGTGCAATCCCAGTCATGGCCACGCTTGTCTCTGAGTCTGCTCTCAGTTTTCTCCAGCTGTTTCGGCAGCTTGCCAACCACTTTTGACCAGCAAGCTGCAACAGGACACAGCCACGTCTGGACGTCCTCTAACAGAAGCGATTGGCAGCCATATGCGTGTGATTTACATATTTCATGCCAGTTTGCATCATCAATTTAGCCTACACTTTAGATTCTAGCCATCCAACTCATCCCCTTACCGTCACCGTGTTCATACTGTCTGATCTGCACCAGGCCTGTTCTGAAAATGCCATCACCCGGATCGTAACCAGCCAACCACCACAAACCAGCTTTTATGTTGAAAGTACAGCGTCAGACAGGATAACCCTTCACCTCCATCAAACTGAACAGCTGACGCTCTGCTCCCGGTCTGAGTTTGCGCTCAGGGATTCAGACTGCAACAAGTGAGCGTGAGCAGTTTTGATCATTACCAGCGTGAGAATCTCTATGTGTGATTCAAATGTATTTACACAATTCCCCTCGCATCAAATCATCTGTTACGCTCCCTCAAGCACAAATCTGATTCTGCATGCCTGTGTGCTCGCTAAGCTTGACCTGTAGACTGAGTAACGCTCAAATTTGATATTTGCTTTATCTTTTGTCGTCTATATACTTGTAACACACCACCACCATTATAGACAGGTAAAAACAGTAAAACACAGCTCCTCCTGCTCCCACTGAGGACGTCAGTTCATCCACAGTCTCAGAGGAGCTGTCGAGCACACATGAGCAGACACACACACACAAAGTGAATATTTTGCATTAGTGAAATAGTTTTAGATCACTGATCAGTTACCCCGTTTTCAGGCTGACAAGTGCGTCCTGCACTCCAGTTTGATGATACTTCACCATGTACTGGTGCATGGCAGGGTAGTTCTTCCTGATGTTCCTCTCTGTGGATCCATTTGGAACCGTACCAAAGCGGAATGGAGGCGAGTATGCATACGGGTTTTGAAACTGAAGAAGAGAAGAGCGATGGAGAGGAAAGAAGGAGAGATGGGAAAAAAGAGGGGATATTAAAGGGTAAAGAGAACATAAACACAAAGAGAAACTGTGAGTGGCAAAATGTATTCCGGTAGTCTTGATTAGTTTCACTGTGGTTAATTCTGCCCCATATGAGAACTAATGTCCTTTGAAAGGACCCTGTATGGAAAAAATGGTCTAATCTGATAAGTAAAAACTCCAGATATTGCATCAATGTCCACCATGTGATATTGCTGTAAATCAAAAGTATTATGTTAACTTTTGCCACTAGTGGCCAGTAGTGAACCAAACACACTGTGTCACAGTGAAGCTGTATTGTGTATTGTATATTATATATTCAGCTCTTGCAGCATTTCTAGACATTTTTATGGGGTTGTACTCAATTTTTAAAAAAATATCCAAAGAAGAGTGGTAAGAGTTGTGCGCATATGGGTGTGATCAGATGCTGCATTATGCTGTACAGCATCACCCATGTATGAGCAGCTGTACATCCATGTGCAGCCAGGCTGTCAGAGCTTGTAGTTTTTCTGTTTGATAAGTCCTATAAGCACGGTTGCTTCCATTGCATGTTGTAATATTTGGTCAGAGCTCACAGATTTCCCCAGTTACACACTAGGAATGCTTCATTCCTCTGCTGTGATGGGGTGTTGCAAAATCCTGCAGCAATAGAACAGACTGACTGCTTTGGACCACTGTGGGGATCTGTCCTCCACTCTCAGACTTCACACGTCTTTCTATCTCCCTCTATTATAGGCCCCTCTTTCCCCAGTTATATTATCTATATTATTACATAGATAATATAACTATATATTATAAGATCTAAGCTAGATCTGAAGTTGAAAGGCTGCTCCCTTCCTTTCTCTCTCTCTCTTTTCTTCCTTCCTCTAACTGTATATCTTTTCTTTTTTTAAATCCTCCCATCATTTCTCTCTGTCTCCCTCCTCCCCCCTCTGTGTCTCTCTCAGGTATAATCTAGTCAATGCACAGGTCAAGGGTTTTGTAGTAGTGTGCTTCACGCTGTGGTAACAACCTACCCTCAAGCACTGCAGTAACAATCTGCCCTCAGTGCCAGAAACAGATGAACCCTATCAATTAGAAGTGTGTGTTATGAGCGCCTCTCCTAACAGCACACTGTGTGTGTGTGTGTGTGTGTGTGTGTGTGTGTGTGTGTGTGTGTGTGTGTGTGTGTGTGTTGTGTGTCATGCTGAAGAGTGGTTTCACTACATGTTATCAAAACAGTTCTGTAAAATAATATTCTGCGACATTTTCATATAGCTGCATGTCTGTTTTGCTCCAGTTATTCATACGACACAGTAGTGACTCAACCTAGAGAGACTTTATTTGCATATTGTTAGCATTAGTGTTCTGTTCTGTGTTAAACATCTGTAAATATCATCTGCGTGTTTGACTGCCAGAACTGAACTGAACTTCTGTGAACTACTACATCATAAATGCATTCATGTAAGAACTTATACTGTAGATATATATCATGTATATTGTATATCTGCCTGCACATGTACATCTCAGTTGTGCAAGCAGGTCAGGGTGAGGCTGTGTTCAAGTCAAACTCCGCCGTGCATGTGCGACAGTGCATGTGTTACTCTTGATGTGTGTGTCAGCATCACAAGCGACGGCCCCAGGAGACCCTCTCTCCTCAAGCAGTCCTATTGTTTGTCTACTTTTCCCTCATCTTTCCCCACTTAGTGGTCCTTTTACGGTGGAGCAGAAGCTATAAGGTCAGAAGAGGGCACGTATGAATGCTGGTTCAAATCTCCAGTCCGACTGGGGAAATGCAGACTTCTCTTGCTGGATAATTACCAGTGAAGGGCTTTTGAGAACTGCAGCAGCTGCTACTAATGAAAGCTTGATGCAGAGATGATGAGAAAATGAAAGAGCAGAGGCGGAGGAGGATCTGTGTTTCAGACAGGTGGAGATAAGAGGACTCACTGCCCTGCTACAGTACACGGCCATCAGGCGCCAGAAATGCACTCTCACAAATTATAAAGCAGATATTGAGATTTTATCACATATGATTGAAATAAAATCCAAACTGTGTCTGTAGAGATCCTGCTTTATGGTATGTGAATTTTTGTACATTTAGGTGAAAATTTTCAGAGAATATAGGGGATGATTTGACATTTTATTTAGATTTTTTACACATAAATTAAACACATTTCAATGATCACTCTGAGAAAGACTTGTCATGTGGCCTGTCTTGGGGTCCTAATGCTGTAATGTATGTTTTCCTCAGCTCCTCTCCAACTGTCTCTCCTGTTTTGTCCCATATCTCTTTTGTGGCTCTTCTTCCTCCTTTGTTCTGCTCTTCTCCTGTTACACTCTGTATCTTCTTATTATGCAAGTTCTGCTGTTATATAAGCAAAGGACTCCCTTTTGTATGTGTGCACGTGTGCGTGTGTGTGACAGGGTCTGTAGACTCCTCATTTCAAGGCTCCTGTCTGCCTATCCACCTCCCTCACATGCCACATGTTTTTCTACATGTCTACAGTCTCTCTTAAAGCAGGGATTCTGAAGGTCCTTGTCCTTTTTATTATTATGAATTTGGTGCTAAAGAGGATTATTAAGGTGTCACTGTAAAGTGTCAACCTGTCAATCAGCTTATAGACTTTCCCTTAACTTTCCTAACTGAAGTTGGATGTTTCTTTGTATTTTCTCAAACTCTGAAGCTGCTCTTTGAATCTGAAAGCAGTTTAAGAATGGCCCTTTAAAAGAATCCTAATATTCATCCAAACAGTGGCAACAATGCATTTTATATCTGTTTGGACAGGCGTGTCTGATCTCAAGGGCACTTGCAGCGCTTGCCGTTGATTCCATATAATTTTGATGCATCAACCACATAGAAGATGCATTTAGCACTTAAGGTGCATGTCACACTTTACAGAGAGATAGTAGAACTGAAAGGAACCAGGCTGTAGATGGATGGTTCGGCTAATGTAACGATGATACTGGTGATAACAAACAGCTGAAAACATTTCATGAGTAGGTTCATTTGTGGGTATAACATAATGGTTGATGATGTTATCGGGAAGGAGATGCTAGAGAACAAAAATGAAAACAAACAATGGCATCCAAATTGATGAGTTTCATACTGGTTGTCTTGAGGTTTACAGTTCTTTGCAGCACCAACAGCATCATTCCTCTGATGCTTCACCATCTTTTTGTCGGGACTAAACGAATGCATGTTCCAAAACCTGGTTACCGCTGTCATTATGTCACCATGACAAACTGCTACAACACCGGCACAGCACTTGTTTGCTGAAATTTGAATTCCTAAAGTCTGTGCACTGAAAATGTGCTCCGCTATCAGCTGTTGAGAAACAGCATGTCCTCTTCAGCAAGCAGGGACAAATAAGCCAGCGTTGTAAAGACAAATCCCTGGTGGTTGCACAGCCTAAAAAGCCACAGACCTGGAGACTGACTGCCCCCCGCTTGTGCATGAGACAGCCTGCTCGGGAGACGGTTGCCAACGGCTCAGCACACATTCACTGCTGCCTTTTCATAAAAGATGAAATAAATAAACAAATAAAATCTGCTCTCTGCGTCATCACTGGCTGAGATGGATGAAGAAATATCACAGTTTTGTCAGTTTCACGGGCAAACTAAAGTATTTAACTTATCAATCCTCCGATGGCTTCAGATGATGGTGGACCTGCCACGAGCTCTGTGTGTTCTAATGATTTCAGACTCGACAATCACAGCTAAAACCACGGTGACATATCTTTTTTTTTTGCATGCAGTCAGTGCATCATTTTTGCAGAACCACATACAGTATTTACCACCAATTTGTTTTATTGTACATCTCCACAGGTGGCACACAAAGCTGCTGTATTTCCGCTGGCAAGTCACTGATGCATTGACATTTTTGTGGTCCCCATTCCAATGAATGTGCTTGCATGTAAGTGACTTAGTAACTGTTTCCTAACACGTTAGCAATTAAACCTTGATAAGATGATGTAGTCTAAGGCTTCTTGTCTCAAAGCTTTTCTGAACCATCATGGTCCGAAATCAGCTATGACGGTCCTAAGGAGGCCCTCATCTCAGTGGGGAATTTCCTTCATCATTTTGCTGGTAACAGAAGGCTCAATGTCTGGCCTCGCTCAGCATATCTGTCTGAATGGCCATTTACCCTTTCTGTCTGGTTCCTTTCTTCCCTGACCCTCTCTGTCTTTCCATATCTCTTTAACTTTCTCCCTCCTCATGCCATTCCTCCCTACCTCAGCCGTCAGCCTGGCCCATATCTGTCCGCCTGTTGTCTTGTACCATCTTGTGCGTCTTGGCCTCTCGCTATTCCTCAGTCGCCCGGCTGCCAGTTGCTTTACCCCTTACTCCACCCCTCCCTCCTTCTCTCCTTCTGTATCTTGTCAAAACTCTCTAAATCAGTCTCAAATCCTCCCTCCTTGGAAGCATCTCCCATTACATCCATCTCTCTCTCCTCACGAACTCTCTACCCTTTTGTCTTGCTTTTCTATTTCTCTACATTTGCCTTGACCTTTTCCTTTAATCTTCCAGCACATCCTCCCCCTCCTGCATAGCCACAAATTCCTCTTATATGTCACTTTGCTTATCTTCCTTTTCTCATGTATATATTGGTTACATTTCAGTGCATATTCTCACAATTGCACTTGGTGTAATCATCACATACAGCAGCAGTCTTTTTGAACTACATATTTTACTCACATAAATCCATGCTGAAGCACCAGAGCACGGTGAAACACTACTATTGCTATGAAATAAGACCAGTTTTAGAAAAAGAACCACAGTTTGCAAGCATTTAAGATCAGTAAAATGAAACATATCTCCCAAGTACCTGCACTGTGGATCCACATGTCAAATTTTAAACAGGCTCCTGTGCTGTGCCAGATGCTACCAGCAAGTAATTACATGTAGCGTGAACTTGAATTGATTAAATGCCAGATATTAACTGCTGTCATGCATATAGAGCATTTATTCCATGCATGACACATTTACTTCTCTAATTACAGCTGCAGCAAATGCAAATCTGCACTCTGCACAAGCTGCAGTTATGACTGTAAAATCTGGAAGTTTGAGCCTTTGAGGAGCACGTGAAGGCTGATGGATTCTTCCAGAAGGAAACCGTAGGGTGAGAAGAGCTTCAAAAGCAGACCAAAGGTAATTGGAATGAAACTGCAACTGCAACAAAAAAAGTGTATTAAGTGTGCACAAGTTTATCTTTTTCTCATTTTCTACCGCCTCTGCATTTTGAAAACAGCAGGACTACAACATTTTGTGCCAACATTTAACATTCCCAGTGTATCGAGGTGGGCTATCACAAACACCACCATCCAGCCAGTCAAACTAACAATCTACCTCTCCCATTTGCTGTCCATTACCTTGTTGTCAGAGAGGCCGGTGACTTGGTCGACAAACTCCTCCTGGATCATGAAGGCAGCCAGGTTGGCAGTGTAGGAGGCCAGGAAGATGACAGCGAAGAAGGCCCACACCGACACTATGAACTTACTAGTGGTTCCTTTTGGGTTCTGCACCGGCACAGAGTTGTTGAAGACCAGACCCCACAGCAGCCACACGGCCTTGCCCATGGTGAAGGAAGGGCCATGAGGGTCTGAAAGAGAGGACGGAGGAGAGAGAGACGAGATGAGAATTCAGAAATTGTATCTAAGAATACCAGATATACCAGTGTTTGCAGATGATGAGTCTTATCGAATCTTGTTCAACTATGCGGTGTGTGCATGCTCACCTTTTCCCTGCGCCAGGTTTCTGTTAAAGCCAAGAGGACTGATGTACTCAAACATGAAGACAGCCATTGCAGTCACCAGTAGGAGCATCACAAACATCATCACCCACACTGATGCACTGAATGGCTCTGAGAGAGAGGAAAGAAATAAGAAGACAAAGATTAAGCACTGACATGCGTTGGATTAAATTTTCATATGTTAGACATCACTGTTTTTCTGATTCATGCTCACTCACTTTCTGCCTTTCAGTGAACTTAATGAAAAAATCAATCACGTACGCACACACACACACACACACACACACACACACACACACACACACACACACATTGAGGAAAGAACTGCATGAATAACAAGCTGACTCCTGCATGTTCATAAAGCCCCCTACATACCCCCGCCACCACATACACACTTGCATATACACGGACACACCTTCTACTGTATTTGACAGTATGAGGAGGCGTTCAGTATAGGAAGCCCTGGTGTCAGCACTCCTGTCCTCCCTCTGAGCTCACAACACTACTGCAGAGATTAAACCCTGCTCTAATGTATGGGAGAGCCCTGCTGGCACAGGGCCTTGCACTGTGTGTGTGTGTGTGTGTGTGTGTGTGTGTGTGTGTGTGTGTGTGTGTGTGTATGTGTGTGCTGGCAAGCAGCCATTATGGGGTTTTCCTGCTAAGCCCTTATAATTGGCACTTTCACAGCAGTAAGTGCATGCTGCATACATGTCAGTGTGTATACCTGCGTGTGTGTCTTTGTGGCTGTTTGTGCTGCCGTGTGTTTCTCTCCAGCTTCATGCAATCTTTCTGGCTGTTCGCGCTTGTGCCTATGTGTGTGTGTGTGTGTGAGCGAGTGGCTGCATGTAAGTGTGTGCAGGAACTTGGATGTCGATTCTGAAGCACTGCACATCAAACAAACGTGACTGAGCAGCCATAACAGGGATATCACGGTCTCTCGGGTTAAAATCCTGTGGTTAAGTCCTTCTCAGGTAAGTGCGAGTCATTGTGGCAGGAAGCAGGAGTTGAGCTAAATCCCTCTGATGAGAGAGCAAGTATTGACAGCTGTGTAACAGAGCTGAATTGTGTTGTCAGCTCTGTATCTCAGGGAACACACACACACCCAAAACAAATATCATTCTACGCTCACACAAACCAAAAAAGCAAACAAGACAGATCTTCCTCTCCTTCTCTCCTGGGTCCACCGGCAAAGCAACAGTTATTCGGGGATAGTTACCGAGAAAGGCTGATGGGGAAACGGTTCCATTGCTACGGGAGACCATGACGCTGATCCCGGTTTCCACGAACGGGACGGAGAAATCGATGACCTCAGAACGCTCCTCATTGATCGTCAGAGATCCGACGGCCATGACGGCTTTCTTATAGACCACCTTTGGAGGGCAGAGGGCAGGGAGGGACACAAGGTTAAAGGCAGGGAGGACAGGCGGGTGGATGAGGGGGGTGAGTGATTGGGGATGAAGGAAGAGATGGATGCAAAAGAGGGGGAGACAGACATTGAGGGAGGAATGGAGGAAAAGGCAAGATTGTAAGGTTAAGGACAGGAAGACACAAAAAAAGAGAGAAAATGGGAGAGGAAATGGGATCCAATTAATTTTCATGTTAATACTCTAAAAACTAAAAACTCCCAAAAATCCAAACACCTGCCAGATCTGCAGAGAGTATGAATTTTACTGACTGCACGTCAATAAAGTTTTTAATGTCAGGCTGAACTTTAATCAATATGATCAATATGCAACCAGGAGTCACTGCTACAGCCAGCGGAGTGAATAAAGTCTGTCATAAAAAAATATAGACAGCAATAAAGTTTACAGTCTTCAAATGAACTCTGGGACTTTACCTTCAAGTTGAAGCTGGTAATTAAAGATATGCAAAGGACTTTTCTGCAGGAGTAGCTAAGATTTGTTTACTTTCAGAGCATTTCCAGTTGATGCCAAAGCCTCATAGCAGATTTTTTTTTTTTTTTTCCCTGTGTGAAAGTTTTGCAAAGTCAACACTTGAAGCTTATTTCAGAAGTTAAGGAACAGGAATACTGTCAACACAACACAAACACCGCTAATTTCCTCTCAGCCTAAGCTTGGTTTGCTCGTTTCAAATGTACAACAATCTAAAAGTGAGAACCAATCAGTGCACTTCACATCATTCAGAACACGCCCCTGCAGTTTCTAAAATACCAATAGGTTGCTGCTGCTCTCACCGTGCTACAAATTACAGATGTCATAAAAACAAACTGATCTTGATCTTGGTGATTATTGAGTGAACACTGATTCTGACTCTCTCTCTTACACACGCATAAAGGGGAGGGGGGCGGTCAACTTACCTCTCCCACCATCCCATTCCAGACGTTGTTGATCTTCTTGCCATGCTTGCCATTGGTTACCAGGTACAGGTCATAGGTGAACTTCACATACTTTGCAATTTTCTTCAGAATATCGATGCAGAAGCCTTTGCAGCACTTCTTGATGTATGTCCCACCAGCCTCTGTTGTGTTGCTACAGATTGGAAAAAAAACACATATCATTAGCTGATGGTTTGAAACAGCAGCTGCTTCTACCTCTTATCAACTGTGTTTTACTGTGTGTGTCATGAAGATTTTACCTTCACTGAGTGTGTTCAACTGCACCCGTCTGCATAAAAAGGACTGACGATGTTAATCTAAGTGGATGTTCCACCTTTATAAACCTTGTATGACTGAAGACTTGTCAGCGATCTCTCTTTGGGGTAAAAGCAAAACTCATTTTGCTTCTCTTCCCATTCTACTTGTTAAATTTATGTGAACGCACCAATGAGCACATGTCACCGTGGGACATTTTCACCTTAAAGTTCAGGTCGTTCTATTCAGGAATGACATCAGAAGACTTGAAAAATATGCTCCTTCTCTCCTTTCTACCTCTCTGTCTCTCTAGAGAAGGAGGTTTATGACGGCACTGCATCTGCAAACCTTGTACCATCTGTGTTCATGAATTCAAGAGCAGGAAAGTTCAGACACCGTTCACACGCAGGCACACACACACACACACACACACACGAGTGCGCATCAACTTTTAGCCACCTGGGACTCTCATTTAACTTTCAGATGTGTGCTAATTAGGAGATAACCTCGTCCTTCAGTTTAAAAACAACCTGGACACAAACTTGATGGAAAGAGAGGAAAAAAAAGTCCCTGCATCCGGCCGTGACTCTGCATTTACCTTCAGAGCTCAAGCTCGGTCACTTTGCATCAGAAAAGCATTAGCCAATTCTTGCCCCGAGTGCAATACTCCTGCTCTGTCCTCACTAGTCGCCATCGACCTGTCAAACGAATGTCACCCCAAGTGGAATTCGCCCCTGTCTTCAGACTGCGGAGGAATTTCCTTTTTATGGTCTAATAGTTTCACACGAGAGAGAAAACGTTCATTTGAATAAGCCAGGCGCTGATCTGTCAGCTGTTGTGAATGACATTTTTGTGAAAGGTTGTGCAATCACCCAGGGTGATTTTCTGCAGTTATAGCTGGATATTATCTATAGCAGCTGCTGGAGCTAGTTTAAATGAAATAAAGAAGCAAATTTACATCTAAATACCTCTTCAAATATAACATGCATCAACAAAATCAGGAAAACTCTTCAGCAGAGAAGCACAATGTGTTTTGTTTCCTCGTAAAGACTTTTGAAACTACTTTGACACTCCTTCTGTGATGCAGTGTCTATTTGTCTAACCCTTCTAGTCCAACATCCTTTTAAGCAGGCTCATGGCTTCTAATTTAGCAAACAGACACAGTGGCGATGAGCGTGTGGATAGACAAAGATACTGAGAGAGGTGAAAGAGAGGGGCTTGTGGTTCGGCATGCATGCCATGTGCCTGACTTTAAAAGCATTCAATAACTTCAATAAGTCCACATTAAACCGCAGGTTTGCTGCACAGAAGAAAAGGAAAAGGAATCACCTAATTTGTAAAACGCATTAGGCAAGTTCACAGCAGGCAGACCCAATAAATCAGGAAAAAAGACGTTTGATGTGGAAATTTCAAGCCTGTACTGCAAACATGGCCGCTTTAAGCATAATATATATCTTTTATGATGTTGAAATGAACAAATGTAGGCTATAATCACGCGGGGAACGGGGCATGTGATATTAATAACAGAAACAAGGACATGTAAGTCAAGTTTGTGGCAGGTTCAGCTGGTGCGGGCAGTGACAGAGCAAGCATATAGGCCAGCACTGTAATAGCTGTATTCATGAACACAGTGTACCCATTTAGGAAGGCCATGGTACAGTTCAGGCACTGAGAGCATGTGACGCTATGAAGGCTGTTTGTGAAGTTGCCAGGCCAACTTGATATAGAAACACTACAGGGCCCGAGGGGTCTCCAGAGAGGGTGGTGTGGGTTTGTGTGTGTTAGTGCGAGTATGGCTTGTTCTTAGGCCCAGCCTGGATGAGTGAATTTGTGGTTCTGCATGCATGGATAGTCCTCCATCTCTCGATCCAACCCCTCCATCATTCCTCTCTCTCTGCCTCTTTGCTTCCCTCCATCTATCCCTCCTTCTCCAAATGGACACTGCGGATGCTTGAGTGGGAATTGCACTGTGGGAGGGAGGAACGCACTCGAATGCATTGGCCTGTGAGTGAACGGACATGTGGCAACAGAGAGTGTATATGAGCTTGTGTGTGTGTGTTCTGTATGTGCGTATTTATGTTTCTCCTTGGAGATGCTTTATCCTCCGCCCTATTTCACAGTGATTCTGGATGAAAATCTCTGTTAGCCTCTTCCCCAGCACCCTATTACCGCTTAATCATCTCTGTTTGTGTGTCTATGTGTGTGTTTGTGGCAATGTGTGTGTGTTTGCGTTGCAGTAAACAGTCACTTTGTTTGCATGCATGTGCAAATATGCAGTAGGTAATACTGATACAAAGTGTGTAGTGTGCATGCCAATCTTGTGTGTCCGTGAGTGTGTGTGTTCCAGTGGAGAGAAACAATATTAAATTACATACAAACCAATTACATGCTTTGATACGGCAACACTCACACACACTCATACACACTCCTTGAGCCTCTCTCACTGTGTGTGCATACTTGAGGAACATACAGTAATATATCAACGGACTCGCAGTATTTGGGCGTTGGAAAATTGGTGAGGAAGGAAGTAAACTGCTGAGTTCAGCAGTCGCCTCCATTTTCAGGGGGGAGGAAAGAAGCTGCTGCATAGATCGCACACTGCACCTCTTCCCATGCTCAGGAGAGAAGGGAGGGAGAGACAGAGAGCATGGAGGAGCGCAGCGACAGTGCCGAAGGAAACCAAAAATGGATGGTGTAATTTTTGCCCCGTCTGATTATCGAGTACGCCGAGAGAAAATGGAGCTTAATTTTCTGGAATGCTTCGTCCCGTTTTTCATCACCTGTCAGTCTGTGTCTGTAACACACGGACTGTGAGTCAGTGTCATTGTGTTGTGTAGAAACAACACAGCCTTGAACCTTTCATGCCACTGTGCTGTATATAAAGGCCTTGACCACACATACACAGATATTTTGTGAAAGAAACATTTTCGTCTGCATCTGGTCCTCTTGTTCAAACCGTAACTCAATTTTAGGTCATGAAAACTGCGATTTTTTAAAACACCTCCTAAAGCGCAGAACTCCACTTTGTGCACCTCTTTGGTATTTGACATATCGTCAATGTGGACTCAATCGCCACCTACTGGACAGGCACGCTTATTTGAGTCTGTGGTTGTGTTTGCATTTCCGTGTATGAAGACATTTTGTGAAACGAAGGTTGTGCGTTTTTACTGCACCAAACAGAAATATCAGGTGATTTGCAATGAGGGCAACAGTGCTGAGCTAGCTAGATGGACAGACGGCAGACTTACTCTTTGATATGTTTCCTGCAGGGCACGGAGTTCCGCATGCAGGTACCAGTGAGCCTCTCCACGTCCTCCACAATCACGAACGGTTTCTCCTCTAAAGTGACAATGGACAGGTGGTTGTCGTCCAGCTCGGCGTCACCGAAGGAGTTGAAGCGCGGCCACACTGGGTACTTCAGTGTCAGGCTGCGGTTGTCCAGTTTCCCCATCTGGAGGGAAGGAAACGAGGATTACAGAGATGAGGTAATAAATGAGTTAAACCCAACGAGACGTTTATGTCATTAAAATTTAGAACAGCTGAATTTACATTTTTGGCAATTACAGAGAGCGTGGCTCTCATCCAATACTTTACAATTAGTGAGCAGGTTGGGAGTCATCATCTGCCTGAAGACACTTACTGTAACAGTAGCACAGGCTGTTGTTGGGTTTACACCGCACATTAAAAACACAGTGTTACTAACTACTCGGCATGTCAGCATGTTGTGCTATGAGATCTAATGGTTATAAGCAGGCAGGAAGTGGAAGTGGTGCTAAAAAAAAAATAAGCCCAGTGATCATAACATGGCAAAGAAACCATTTGGAGGATCGCAGTGTGTTACCTTTTTTTACCTGGTAATTTAACTGCTGTAATCTGTTGCCCATAACACAAAGCACAAAGGAAGTGGAGAGGATGACAAATACAGACACACGTTAACATTTGCTTTTAATGTTGCATATGTTGCTTTTTTTTGCAGAGAAACATACAAATCAGTACACATGTTCACAGACCATAATAAATGTGACTGTGGGTACAACATAACAGATTAAAAGCATGGTGTGTGAGGATGCATGACCAAATGCACACTGAGGGATATAAAATATGGCTTTAAATGCAAACATATGAGAAAAAGGGAGCGAGTGAGGCAGTGCGATGGCACTGTGACTGTTAATAATTCAGAAAGTTTTCAGAGCTGTGATGTCACAAATTCCCCTATGGATGCTCTTTACCCAGCCATACCTGTCTATAAATGTACGTGTGTGTATGTGCGCGTATGACGTTTAGGCATGTATGTGTCAGATGGGGGAGGCAGAGCGAAAGAGAGAGATAACAGCGAGCAGCAAAGCTTCGCTCGACTCTCAATTATTAATGTTACAGGTGACAGAAAACAGCAAAACCACGCTTTCGTACTTTCTCTCTCTCTCACTCCAAGACTAACACCACTGTGTGGAGTGGAAAGTTTGTTGTGTATTGCCCACTCATGAACACACACAGTCTTAATCTGTGGATGTCTAAACCAGTAACTAATGAAGACAAGCTGAGACACTGAAAATCTTTGTTTTGTGTGTGAACAAACTAAAATCTTTACAAAAAACAGTAAGTACACACTATGCACAAATAATACACCTAATATAGCAAAGCTAATCTGTCACCCCGCTGACCCTGGAGTCATATAGGGCAATGTCTGCTACCCTCACACACACACACACATGTTGTTGCCTACCCTGTATGCCTGGCTAAGTCATTAACAGGCGAGCAGAGAGGAGGAAGTGAAATTAGCATTTTAATTGTTTTGCTTTGAGTGGTTTTCTATCCTCTGACAGGGATTAGAGTCTTTTCTCCACTCTTAGTCGGCACCACTGTCAACAGCTCACTCTGCTGTCGGCTACATCTCTAAGAGTGTGAGTGTGTGTGTGTGTGTGTGTGGTGCAGGATGGTACGCTGAGGTGGCATGTGCGTTGTTTCTTGTGTGTCACCTTCACTCTCCAGGGAATGGCCACATTTGTCTATCTGTCTTACCACAGCTGTTTTGCATTTCACAAGTGAGTGCGTGCATGCATCTACACCCCCACACATGTGTGTGTGTGTGTGTGTGTGTGTGTGTGTGTGTGTGTGTGTGTGTGTGTGTGTGTGTGTGTGTGTGTGTGTGTGTGTGTGTGTGTGTGTCAAAGGAGTGGGGAGGTGTGGTAGGAAATGGGATTGGTAATGTAAAAGTGAGCGGGGATTTGTGCATAATAAGTAAGATAGGGCTTGTGTCAGAGAAATGAAGGGAATTTGGGGAAAAAGCAAAACAAATATGAGTCAGAGAGGAAAATAATAGAAACAAGAGTGGATTCAAAACATTTGGTTTGTACTGCACAAGCATTTTGGAATCATTTTCAGGTCTTTGCAGGACCCAAAAGCAGCACTTACCAGCTGTATGTGCTATGCGGATATACATACTCCGTGGGTGTCTCAACTATGTATTATGGAAGTTTTCTTCTTAGAAGTGGGAAAAATCACTTTTAGCTCATTTTTTCTAGAAGAACAGTACTATTTTTTCCAGTGGGTCATATATGTTGCGGACTGCACAGGTTGTTGAAGCATCAGCACAACAGCGCTGCAAAGTACACACGACGAACCTGAAAACAGACGTACACAACTCAAGTCTGCTTTAATGTAATCTTTTGATGACTGGCGGATTTTGTTGGATGAATCAATGAACTTAAAGCAGAGGTAAATGTTTGAGAAGATAGGCAGAAAAACGGAGAGGGAAAGGAGGAGGTGGAGGTGAAGAAGAAGCTGACTTCAGCAGCTCTTCTGATTTCCTGTCCTCCTGCTCTCCTCTTGCCTCCTCCTCTCTGTTTCTCCTCTCTAATTAAAGAAAGAGGGGTTATAAATTAATGCCCAGAGAGAAGAGAGGATTCTCTCCATCGACCGGCCGGGCAGCAGAATGCTGAATCTCCTCGTGCAAAATACCAGATATTACACACACACAATATATAGAAAGCAGTGCACGTGTTTGTGTGTGCGTCCGTGTGTGTGTGTGTGTGTGTAATGTGACAGCAAGGCCAGTGGGAGGTTATGATGATAGGGCCCGTGGGATTACCGCATTACAGCATCCCATAGCAGCAGTCATATCACCCCATCACCCTGCGATGAATTTAGAGCCATTTGGAAATGCGATGACACTCTGCCCCAGAAGAACTGTTTCTCAGATATTTTCTTTTTTTCTGAAAATCTCTTGTTTTGTTTTTATCTTCTGTTCTTTCTTTTGTCACCTTAAACCTGCCCTCCTTTTTTCCCTCCTTTCTCTATTTTCCACTTTATTTTGAAAGGCCTCACTCTTTGAACCTGCATGTCCTGCTCTCTATTTCAGCTATTTCACACTGTCTTCCCTCTCTCTTTCTCTGTTTCTCTCATTTTGTGTATGTGTAGGTCTCACACACACACACACACACACACACACACACACACACACACACACACACACACACACACACACACACACACACACACACACACACACACACACACACACACACACACACACACACTCAAGGGCTACAATCAACCAGAGTCTGGCTGAATAAGAGAGACAGAATGATGAAAAAATAAAGAAAAACAGGGGTCAGTGCCGTTACACTGAGCACCTTCTCTGTGCCACTCTCACTGGGAGAGTTATCGCCGTGGCACGTTGCATTATGGGAGAATGAGTTCCTAATAGCGTGGAGAAACCCATTCAGTCATAAAACAGTATCTGTCACTCCTGTCAGACAAAATTATGTCGGGAAAACGGATTCTGCCCTCCCTCCCCTACACTGGCCGTGTGTGTGTGTGTGTGTGTGTGTGTGTGTGTGTGTGTGTGTGTGTGTGTGTGTGTGTGAGGATGCACATGCATGCCTATGCGCGCTCGCATGTGTGTGTGTGTGTGTGTGTGTGTGTGTGTGTGTGTGTGTGTGTGTGTGTGAAAAACAAGGGCAGAGAGAGTGTAAGAGCAAGAAAAAAAACGCATGCATGGATTTAGACATCTTTCCTGAAAGTGAAGGGCTTTTATTAAGATTCAGTAGTGAGGCCTGGATCGAAAATGCACGTGTATGTGTGTGTGTGTGTGTGTGTGTGTGTGTGTGTGTGTGTGTGTGTGTGTGTGTGTGTGTGTGTATACATGTGGGCTTTTGAGTGTGTCTGCTCTCCATATTGTGATTCTCCAAGCACAAATCCCATGCTGTCTGTAATAATTATTTTGTGAACTGGCTGCTAACACTGCAGCAGTTCCTGAAGCAATTTACACACTCCATCTACTCAGCAGGAATAAAACATAACATCCTGGTTCTGATCGGTAAATACACTTTTCTCATTCAGTCGGTGAAGTCATACTGTAACACTGAATGCAAGAAGAAAATTCATCATTGCTTCGGCCATGTCACTGATTCTGTGCATTTCCTCAAAAGCGCACTAACCGTGACGTGGAGTTGCTTCTTTACTTGACTGAGTTTTGGATTCTCAAAGCCCAAGAGCCACTTACATATAGTAATACATATTATTCTTCTTCCTCTCAATCACCATCATCATCCAGGACTGCTCCAGTTTATCATTTCACCTATATGTGCCACAGATGCACACATTTTACTCTCACGTTGGCTGATCAATCCACCACTTTCTAACAAAAGCTTTTAGTTGGATTGCCATCAAACTCTGTGCAGACATTCATGGTTACCAGTCAGTAAATCCTCATGAATTTGTGATCCTATGTCTTTTCCAATAGTGCCCCAATGAAGTTCAAATTGGAGGTTTTGAGAGAAATATCTTCACAACTATTGAATGGATTGGCATGGGATTTTGTGCACACATTCATGTCACTGCTGAGAGTTTCACAGGTGATGGAGAACTTTGGATTTACTGTGAGGATGTATAAAGTTTGATAAACATCTTAACAAGGTGGAAATGAAAATAATTGTACATGTTTATGCATCTGTGTGTAGCCTTTATGCCCAAAGTAAAGCAAGCTCTTTCAAATAGTTCAATACTAGATCCAAAATTGAATTAATTTATCGCTTCCCCTGGATGCAGCATAATTTTAACCTATTAGCATTTTGTGATATGGGGATGGACTTAAAAGCACAGCATGCACCACCCTTGTTTCTACAAATTCATGCATGATGAGTGCTGAAGTATACCACCCCTGGCAAGGCCGCATCCATCTCAATCGTTATTCTTCCTTGCCACTATCTGTTCAGCTGTTCCAGCACAATTTTCACAGATAAAAGCTTAATTTTGCATAAATCTCCCATGACGCCACACTAGTTCGTAGGATACACCCGCATGATTTACTGCAATCTGCGCTTCTTCTTTAAAATAAAGCACTCATTCGCTGGTGATTACATAATCCTCAAAAATAAAACAAAATCTGCACACCGTACGCATCTAAACAAACAGGTGAAGCAATTTCAAAGCTTTGCTCTTCCCAAAACTCAGAAATATACCATCAAACCAACTCTGTGCGTGTTGCAGAGAGCTGCAGGTGGACGCTTTGCAAACCTGAGTGTTAAACACCTATAGTGGCTGAAAAAAGAGAGGAAATGTGCTGGAAGTGCTGGTGGCTCCGTTCCACCCCTCTTTTCCTCGCTCTGCCTCTTTGTGTCTCTTTTTCTCGTGCTCATTTGCTCTCGCTATCTCGGCCCATCTGTCTCCATCGCTCGCTCATCTCGCTATCGCTCCATATAGCTCTCCTCTCCTTGTCTCTCTCTCCTGTGCCTCGAGGGGACACATTTTATATTTTTAGTGCATATCCATATTTTAATGCAGTTACTGAATTTTTATCTCTTGATCATCATGGAAGTCTGTGTGTACGTGCGTGTGTGTGCTGCTGATTTCTGGCGCATGGGTGGGACGGCTGCACCAGAGGGAGGGGGGATAGAGGGAAAGAGACTGAGAGAGGGGGGGGGGGGGGTGCAGCTCCCAATTATGTTTCCACTTTGGGTCTCCGTGTCTCCATTGCCTTCAGTCTCTTTCTCTGCACCGCAGTGAAGGGGTACTGATCAATTTCACAGGCTCTCTGTTTACAACAACACACTCTACCTCCCCTAAGCACACCAACAAAGGGTCTTTTGAGTGTGTGGGTGTGTGTCAGTATGAAATATGAAAAAGCTAGTCTCAAAGATTGGGTGGAGACTGTGCGGATTGCGGCAAACTCAACCGAACACTGTAACACGCACACACGCTGATGTGACCTGAATAAAAACCAGATTGGTCAAAGCACAAGTCTGTTGAAAAAGTGTTTCTTTCAATAACCAGCGTGGATGGGTAAACACACACACGTACGTGCACACACACATACAAGAGCAGTGACCCCTTGTCACCCCAATAATGGAGGTCTCAGGTTTTGATTAACTGTGGTTTGAGGTGCTATCAGAGACCACAACAGCAATCACAGCTAAAGACAGATAGAGTGCACAGATTATCTGGACAGGGGAGAGGAGGGAGGAGAGGGAGGAAAAAAATGGAGGAAAGGAAGGATTGATGGAAGCAGGAAGGAAAAATGAAGAGGAAAGGTTGAAGGCATGGGAGAGAGGAAGAAGAGGGATGTGAGGAAAGACAAGATGTTAAGATGCAGGATGCAGCAGGAGACAAAAAGTGAGGAAGATGGGGAAGGGAGGGAAGGACAAAACCACCCATCTCCCTTTCTTCCTTATCAAAATCCTGCCTTTAGCCACACCTCTCTCTTTTTCCATCCGTCTCTCAAACCTTTCCTCCCAGCCTCACCTGCCCAGATCTATGAGCTATTGGGGGCATTAGGTATGAGGTATTTAAGGCTGTATGAGGCAGCCGGATGTAGGTATAAAGATACATGGCTGCCATTTAAAATCCATTACAACAGTGAGAATACTCGGCCATTAACAGTAGCCATTCGTTTTAGACACTTTCTCACATTAACCAGTTAAAGGAATCCATAAGTTTGTGGGTAAATGAGCTCATCGATCAACAGAAGTGTTGTACGATGAGACAGATGTAGCATTTTTAATATGTATTTCGTTCTTATTGTCGGTTTTGTTTTGGCACTTCAACTCAAAGAGGTTACTAGTCAGTCAGACGCTGTGGGTGGCACTGTGTGGTCTTTTTCACCGCTCTTAGTCAGGGTGGTTATGATTTTAACTACCCAGATCCTTATCAATCCACCTTTTGATTGAGGACATAATGCGCCAGTCAGCAATAGAGAAAGATAAGAGGAAACATCTGTATTAGAGAGTAAATTGATATTATCTGCCAGCATGGGGTTATCACAGATATGCTGGCAGATATGCAAAAAGAAACTGCAGAAACAGCAATGATAAAAAAATAATAATATATAGTAATAGTATTGATTATGAAAAAGCAGCATGGAGAAACATACAATAAACAAAAGCAGCATAAACACAGACCCAAAGACGAACAAGAACACCAGGGCCAAAGCCAGTTTTTACATATGACATATTACATTTGACACAATGGCAGCAGATCCCCATCTAATTTAAGAAACTATTGTCTAGCCACCAACCAACCTCCATAAAATGCATTTTATTAATTTACTGAGCCATTAAGTCATATTTATTAAATTTAAACTTTTTTTTTTTTTCAAATAAAAAAAAAATCTAAAAATTTAAAGCATACAAATATGTGTAGAATAATCACTATAATTCCCAGAAATATTTTGGCAGCCATGAGCTGTGGATCCTCAAGCATAACAGCCACTCTGAACGCCACAAGGAAATACATGCACACTTTTGCACACACGTACGCACACACACACACACACACACACACACACACACACACACACACACACACACACACACACACGTAGATCCTACCTTCTCCCACTCTCTGTCCTTGTTGAGAACAATGACCACCAGCTTTGGGTATTCCTGGTAGCCGTCCTCTGTGAATGACAAGTCTCTGCCATCCCATGTCACATTCATCATGTACCTGAGAGTGAGACGAGAGGGGGAGGAGGGGGAGGAGGAGGAGGGCAGATGGTGATAAGAAGTGGAACGAAATGAATGGAGGCGAGGAAAAACAGGGGGAAAGGGAAATTGAATTACATTAGCATGAGAAAAAGTTAAATTACAATCTGCTAGTATTACTATCCTAAAATATTCACACAGGCTCTTTTGTATTGAGTCAAAATGTATTGCTGAGGGATAAAAAAAGAATCTACTCAAATCCTACAAAAACCTGTGTGCCTGCTATAACCTGTAAGCAGGCAAGAATCCTTGAAATGTAAGTGTTACTACAGAATCACAGTATTGCCTGAAACAGAAAAAATGCTTATTGCTCTGCATGCAGCTCCACAAATTAAAAAAAAAAATCACAGAAAGAGAAAAAGGAAAGTGACAATGGATAGTATATCCATACTAAGGCACACACACACACACACACACACACACACACACACACACACACACACACACACACACACACACACACTGTAATGAGTGACCCATATGGCAGGTCACATTAGCTAAGATGGAGGGCAGTGGGAGGATATTCTTGGGTCCACATAGGCTCCACATTAATCATGGCTGTCCTTCCCCACTCTGTCTCCCTCACTGCTTCTGTCAGCGGTCATGTACAACAAGGGAGAGAGACGGCACCTCTTTTCTTCCTCCTCTGCTCCGTTCTGGGGCCGGTGCGACAGGGTGAACTTCTAAATGGAACGTGGACCCATGTGATGTGTCTTTGTAAAGCCCCAGCGGAGCGCTGCAGGTGAGGCGCTTCATGCTGTGCAGGACATTGGACAGGCCCATGCGGCAGAGTATGAGGTTGGTAGCACTGCAGGGTGGTGCCAGTGCAGCTTTGACACACTGAATGCTAATAAAGACATTTATTTTGGTGAAAATATTCTGTCAATATGTGTCAAAAAACTTTACTTTAACTTTTAATGAAATTTCTTATTGTATTCAAACTATTAACCAACGCACGACCTGCCCGATGAGAATGTTATTGTCAATTTACAGGAAGTTAATTGAATTTGTTTTATTATTTAAGCTGTTGTAACGAGACTTCCATTTCCATTTTACACACATCAGCAGCTCAATTTTAATATAGAGTCAAAAGGATGGACAAAATAGACAAAAGGTCTGGGTATATGTGTGTTTGTGTGTGTGGTGATACCTGCATGTCCCTTTAAGTTGCTGCTGATGACACACACACACACACACACACACACACACACACACACACACACACACACACACACACACACACACACACAAACATGTACAGCCACTCAATGCTCAGATGCAATCAGCCAGAGATAAGGGGATTGAGTGGGTTTTGTGATTAAAATAATCTGATTGGCCTGCAAGCAACCAGGTGAGTAGTATTAAGCCATTTGATTGGACACGGGATGCAGTGCTGAACCCAATTATGTGTGACTACAGCTGAGAAAAAGGTGCAGGAATCAATACCAGCACCCAGGCTGCTCTTTTAGATGACAGCCTGTTCTGTTCCTTCCACACACACACTTTTGCTCTTCTTTCTGTGTGTTTATTCTATAACGTGCTCAGATTTGATGCTCATTTGGACCATTTTCACTATCTCAAGCTGTCATTTCTTTTGACCCAAGTCAGCACAAAATACTTATTTAGAGCATTATTACAGCAGATTTGATTTTACTCTGATGTAACAACATCAAAACCTGTGCTAGATGTTAGGAGTATGATAGTAGGACATCCTGGAAGGTGAAGCAGTAAACAAAATCATTTCCTGACGGAGAGCAGGTGAGGATGTTCAGTCAACCTCGGTCTTTGACCTGCAGTGAGGAACTTTTGTCTCCCCCTTCTGGCAGTGAGAGCAAATACACAAACACTATTGATGCATGCTTATGACATATACAAACAGGTGCGCTTGGCCCCATTTCTCCCACTGAACATTGAGTTTCTTTTTTTAATCTGAAGCATTAGATACTCTTCTTGGATGCCTCTTCAGCTTCTGCGTCAACCTTCTAGTAGCTGCAGTCAACTCCGCCACTATTGTTGCTCTCCACTTCAGCTCTGGCAAACTGCTGGTTGACGTAAAACTCCACACCACAGGTGTGCCGGCACAGGAATAACACACAGACACCTGATTTAAAATCTCCGGTATACTGCAAAATACAGAGATTTACCTGGCGGCATTGTGTGAACGCGCTCAGCAAGGACTCCAATCTATCAGGCGTTCATTTATATGTAAAAGCTGCACTCTGCAGGTTTAAATCTTTGTGATTTAGGTTTGAAAAAGCAGTGAGGTTTTTCACGAAAACTGTGCCTGGTGCAGCTTTAAAAACTGGAATATATCTGAGATTCAATTCATTTGAACTGTAGGACTTCAGCTTTTCTTTTCGGAAACAAAAAGACAACCGTGAAGAGTCTATTTGATACACGTAATATAATTATTATGTGTCACTAGCTGGGCATCTAAAAATCAAAGAAGGGGATGCAGAGTGTGTGTGTATGTGTGTGTCTGCAAGTATGTTTGGGTCAACGCCCATCAAACAGGTGGACCTGATAGGACGTTGCTAGGATACGGACACAGACTGGAGTGTACATGCTGCAAAATGACCCTAAACAACCCTGTACGAACATCCCTGCACACACACACAGAAACGCAGACAATTACTTTGCCCACCTTAACACTTCTCCACCTAATGTCTCGTCTCCCCTGTAGCACTCAGATCATAGTAAAGCGATCCAATTTCTCTCACTTTCCAGCCTCCATTATATCAGTAATCTCTCTATTCATTAGGGGGGACGAGGAGAGGCGGCACAGGTGGGGAGACGGCGGAGAAGGAGCGCCCGAAAAAAGTGAGCGAGAGTGCAAAGAAAGAGAGATTGTGGGAGATGGAAAGAGGAGTATGACTAGAGAGGAGAAGCACTAAGCCTCGACAGAGTTAGGATAAAAATATCCTCAGTGTTATTTTTTCCTCCCTTCCTGTTATTTTGGAGTAAAAAAGGGGCTGGGATGGGAAATGTGGGGGGGCACTGCATCCAGTACTGCACATTTACTGCAGCAGGCAAATGAGAGCACACACACAGACTGCATTACAGCAGCATGGGCCAAACCCAAACCCAAATACTCTGTTTATGCTGTTTTCTTAATCCTGCACTCATGAAGATTAATAATGCTCATTATAAGAAACAATGCTATTTCTGAATATATTAGGCATTTTCTCCCAGAGACCAGCCTCCACCACAGCCATCTCCTCTGCTAACAGTACTACATTCAGCCCACATGTTTGTAAAGGTCCTCCTCTGTGATTAAAAACTCTACATTTTATATCAAGAGGCTTTACTGGAGGGAAAAGAGTCTCCACAAAGACGTTAAGATGAACTGTATAATGTCGTGTGTGTGTGTTGAAGATAGAGACGTTTATCCTTCGTCAAGACAAGGACCAGTCAAAGCGATGATGTAAACTGTCAGCACCCATGATCTATGAACTGCAACAGCACACACACACACACATGCACAGTGTGGTTGTGAGAGTCAAAGAGGGGGAAGTCTGAAATAAAAAAAAAAGATGGGAGCTGCTATCAGTGCTGATTTAGGTCTTTTAAGATGACCCATGGGTGGGTAGTCACTTGAAAACATACTCAGCCTCAGGTGGCACGTGTTAAGTGTGGCATGAATGATGAGTGTACATGAAGTAGATGCTAGCTTAGCAGTGTCTCTGCCCCTGCTGTTGTCCCTGGTGTGTGTGTGCGTGCGTGCACGCAAAGGTTATGTTTGTGCAGTTATTTTTTTGTGTGAGCTTGGGCTGCACAAGATTAATGCCAACAATTACATTTTGTCTTTTGCAGGCTTGCAGTCGCGCCATAAAATGCAACACTTGTCCACACAGCTACTTCAGCAGGATTCCTTTTGTTGCACAAAACAGGATTTTCGTGTGTTTTGGCTCAGGGTCCTTTATACTGGAGCCGAGTTTGAATATCATGGGTTTCCTCCAATATGCAAATCAATTTTTGGTTCAGGAATCCCTTCACAACACCGGAGCACCTTTCTTTGCTACCCTTCCCTCTGATGAAAAATTAATAAGCCTCTTGTGCGATGGGATATGCAGTAGTTCACACTGCCACTGACTAAACTCCCTTCATATCTTCTCTTCACGCTCCGAGCATTCAAACCGAAAGCAACTTGATTTATCTCCGAGGTGCACCACACTAGCTGTCAATCATACGCTACTCCTGCTTAATAAACACAATACAGACAACTTCTCTGTACTGTTCTTTATACTCCTGCAAGAAGCTGTTGCAGACAACTAGCCAGCCTTGGTTGTAATCAGCTCCACCCTCAAATCTACAGGACGATGCACCGCTGCGCTTACATGTATAAAATGCACACCCACCACTGTCGAAAGGACACTTCAGGGAAAGCTTTGGGAATGCTTTTAGACTGGAAACAGAGGTAGCCTTTGCATCCTCACACATCAGCTGTTCATGTGCACAGATTCATTTGATTAAAAAACGATTGAGTCCCTCTGTCACGCAGACTGTTACCTCCAAGGCAAGCTGATACTGAAGCTGGCACGAGAGATTTGGCTGATATAAATGACTTAGTGATTTTCAGATTTTCTCACTGGTGCCCACACATACACAGAGGACATGTTATGTTTTAGTAACTCTGTATATCAAACTCACTGTAAGGTTCCTATCACAACTCTATTTTGCTTCCTCTCGGTTTCTTTATAACATGAAATTGTGTTTGAGGAACAAAGTATAACCACTTTAGTATTTGAAAACCCTGCATATTTGCTTACTTATTAGGCTCATTAGATGATTAGATACAAACACAATACAGTAACAGTTAGAGTGAGTAACACAGTCATTTCCACACAGTAGTTAATGTCCTCCATAGGTGACAGGATAGGAAAAATTCTCTTGGTGAGATTGTGTTTGTCACAGCATAAACACACATTTCCACACTTTCATCGTTAACTAGCTAGCATGCAGAAATGTATATTTATGATTAGTCGAGTAAGTGGCATGTTGGGGCACTAGGGAATCCTTTTATCCACTCAGTGAAAAATATATTCAGAGGTCATGTCTCTAACTACTGCTGAAAATAACAAATATGCAGTTTGGTGCAATATATGTATGCAGCATCAGAATTTAAGTATGTAGTTTTAATATACAAGCTTAATAAATGCGTGATTGAATCTTACCGAGTAGTTTCAAGTGGTGAGCATACGGCATGCATCTTTGAAATTCTCACTTGCAGTGTGTGCTGTCTGTGTGTGTACATGTCTCTGCACAGCTCACATGACAGCTGCCCCAGGTCTCAGTATGTGTGTGTAATGTGTATGTGTGTACATGTGTTTCCTGAGTTCTGACCCTCATATATCAGGGCTAGAGACTGAAATTACCTGTCAGAACAAACTACTACCACCACGCCTTTTCCACAACACACACACGCGCACACTCGCACACAGACGCACACTGATAAATAAGTGTTAAAGTCTTTTAAGGCACAGTGTTCACCACAGCAAGGTGAGCGCCATGCTGTAAATCTGTCATGACAGAACATTCTCTTAAGGGGGGGATATTTCTCTTGTTTCTAACATGCACACGCACAAGCACAGAGACACACACACACACACACACACACACACACACACACACACACACACACACACACACACACACACACACACACACACACTCGTGCAGCATATTTTATATGAAGCACGGGTTGTCACTTGGTCTGATTGCTGCACTGGCCAGTGCTCTTAGTTGGTCATTTGTCTCCTGTTTTTATTTAATTTTATTTTTCGATTACTCTGCAAAACATATTCATCTTGGATGTGTCACGGTGGATTAATCATTACAGCCGTCACAGGCAAAGTGAGGGTGGTAAAACTTCAGTGAAAGCCCACAATGCACTGCACTTGTCACCAGAACTACAGACTTTTCTGTGATTTCAGCACTATCTATTAATACTCCACACAACAAGTTTTTTCTCCTACTGTTTTCGCGCACATAAGGACAGAAGCAGCTCCGACGGTAAATCAACTTCTTGTCACAAATCACAGTTGAGTTTAAGAGCAAAGAAACGCATGAATGCCGAACAGATGTTCTTAAAATTATGCTGTTATTGACATCTTGCTCACGACAAGGCAGCGGAGCCACTGAAGACCCAAAAAGAAGACTAGGATTACACTGTGACCAGCTGTACATCGTGCAATATGGTGCTGTACATTTGTACATACAGCCCATCTGCCTGCCTCTGTGTGTGTGTGTGTGTGTGTGTGTGCGTGTGTGTGTGTGTGTGTGTCCTGGCCATGTCCTCCTACCTCCCCTGACAGCCGTTGATGGTCTAACAACCCACACTGGCCCATCGCCCTGACCTAGCCTTGACCAATCATGTTTCTCGTGTCCTGGCCCTGAAGCCCTATTGGCTGAGCTCTGTCACCCACAACAAAGCCATCTGTGGCCACTCATCACCTGGGTAACAACCTGCGGCAGCAGAGCATGCTGGGAACCGAGTCTGCTGGCTCTGGATATTTGGTGGTTCTCTTTGGTGTATTTGTACCTGACAAAACGAGCCCTCTATTAGCATGGAATTGGTATTTAAAGACCTACAGGTTATTGACGGTGTAATCAGTCATACTTTACTGTCTCTTTGCACTAAATGACCAGACTTTATGATTGGGGGCTCAGAAATGTTGCTGATCAATGCCAGTAACTCTTCTGTTACCTCAGCGACTGCTGACATTTAAAGCTCTCTAAACAGGCAGAGTTTGCCAAATAACTGCTGTAATCTCCCAGGCTCCCTTAACTACCCGCAGTGCCTAATTCAAATGGTTTGGTGTCTGCAGAACCCAAATTAAACTGGTAGAAAGGTGGAGGGCCTTTCAGACTGATACGTCTCCAGGACTGATGAGAACTTGGCAGGATATTAGGGGACAGATGAGTAACCGATGATGTAGTGTCAGCCATGTAAGCCAAAAGAGTTTATGGTTGAGTTATTGACCAATTACATGAAAATGTTTCAGGCCAGTAAAAATTTATAGACAGCCGCTGTAAACTGGCCTCAAAGAAAATGTTAGACTTCAAAGTCGATTTACTAAACTGCTAAGAGTTTAGCTGAGGAAATAACTGGGACTTCATCTGATCTAAAAAGGCCCTTGTTACACAAAAGCCCAAACACAAACAAGAATTCTTTTTGTATCGGGGGTTTTCGCTCTTCCTCTTCCTCTCTCTCTTTCTCTTTTGTTTTTGCTCATCCATTTCTGAGACTGTCATCTAACTCTGAAGTCACAATATTCCCAAAATCGTATTGACGTACAGTGTTTGCCTAGATTATGAGCACCAAACACATCCATATGCTTTCAAGTATCATTTTCTAATTTAAGCATCTGAGTTATCAGATGAAGCCCAGACAGACAGACAGACCCTAAACCTAACATTTCAGATTTTTGTAATTTAAAACTTGGAAACAACTTTTGTCGCATAGACTTAAGATTTATAAATCACCCATCATGAAAAAAAACAATATTGGTATGTAAACACAGGTTGTGTGCATCTCTCCCTCCTCTGCCAGATGGAAAGCCAGACAGAGCTGGCAAGACCTGCAACATCTCCCACTGGCTGCAGGGGAGCAAGCGCATGATGAGAAGGAGCGCAGAAGAGAGTGAATGAGACATGGAGGAATAAACGAGAAGAGGAACAGAAGGACTCATCAAGGAGCTCTTCAATTTTGGAGAGCACTCATTTGTAGCGGCTTCCTGCTGTTACCCCAGTCTCAATTTCTTCCCATGCCTGTTTCTTCACTGCCTAAATCACAAACTCCCTCCTCAACTCCCATTCAACTCTTTCTTTCCCTTCCCTCTCTCTCTTTCTGACTCCCACACTTCCTCTCTTCTCTTAGCTCCAACTCTCAACCCTTTTGTCTTCTATCCAATAATTGCATCTTTCTTCAATCTCAATCTGTGACGTAGACTCGGTGGAAACTTGGTGGAAGTCTCTAATTATTGAGGACACGGATGAAAACAAACAGACTGTGGCAGGAAACCATGCAATCAAACAAACAGCCTCACAGAATTCCTATATGCATTAAAACAGCTACGCTCTTGATACTATAAAAATACACAAAACCTCTTTTACAATTCAGATTTTTCTATTTTCAATGTATTTAAAAGACACACAGCTCACTGTATTTCTTGCTGACAATTATAGACGTGAATGCCAAAACACACTCCTTCTTTACTTACTTATGTAACGCACTGGGTGGCAGCTTGGTTGTCTTCTCCATCTGGCCATAACAGGACGTCTTGGCTTCAGGGATGTCGCCATACTCGTCCAACATGGCTGCCGCTGCTGATGTTATGATCCCCAGGCCATCTCGAACTCGCGCCTCCAGCGGGTAGTCCCAGTCGTCATATGACACTGAAATCATTCCCGGTGGAAACTCATCGGGTGTTATTTCCGGGTTCCCCGTGGTGAGCGAGGGCACGATCCAGATGTAACCAAATCCGGTGAGGCCCAGGGAGCGGGCCTCCTCCAGGATGTAGACCGCCTCATCCTTGGAGCAGTAGAGCAGGACCACGGGGGACTGGACCTTCTTGAGCATGATCTGCGACCGGCTGTCTTCCTCCACTGCGTCCAGAATGATGATATTCTGCAGGTCCCAGCCCACAAAACTAAGGCAAGGATAGTGAGGACAAGAGTGAAATGTTAATACTTAACTAATAGACTATTAACTTTGCTCAGGTGCTGGCAAGGGCAGTTATAATTATCCATTATAATTAATATCATTGTTAAGTGCGACGTGAATGCTAATAGGTGTAAAGTGCTTATTGTCAAGGGAAACACATTAAGGCTAAATGGAATGCAAATGCTAAAGCTGGTCCTGTATAATGATGCTCAGCTGGTTCCAGCCCACACAACTAAAGGACACGGAGAACAAACACTGGCCTGTTAATGTCAAAGGGCCAACGCAGTGCCTGTGGTCTATGTGCTAATTGCTGACAACAGTTATCAGAAAATAGTGCCGCCATCAACTTGGAACGCAGCTTCTACCATATCTTTTGGATAAAAAAAAAAAAGTTAATTAATTATGCCTTGCCCCTGCACAACCGTGTGGCTGAACATGATGTTTTTACATCGAAATGATCCTCTGTGGAGAGTTAAAACTGTATTTCTCAAAGCAACTGTGAAGAAAAACTGGATGTGTATGATTCCTAAGCAAATTTTAAATCCAGTTATGAGGCCAGAGTTAGAAGCAGCAAGCACTTATTAAGAAGATAGCACATTTGTAGAGTTTCTTTTTCATCCAGTGTGGCTGGCTGCTCTTTTTCACAATGTCCAGAGTGATAATACTCAGCAGGTCCCTGTACGCAAGGCTAAAGAGCAGTAAGGACAGAGGAAATGACCGTTATGTCAGTAATTAAAGAAAATGATATGTCATAAACTGGTAGCATGCTGTGGCATCAGGAGTACAGGTCCTTGATGGCAGAGCTGGCAGAGTGAGGGACAGAGATGGATGCACGCGCGCACACACACACACACACACACACACACACACACACACACACACACACACACACACACACACACACACACACAAACACACACACACACACACACACACACACACACACACACACACACACACACTTTGGAGACCGTTAAAGAGTGTGGCACATAGTAGGGAAATGAGCAAAGCAGTTAACCATCATGCAAGAATCCAACAGTTGACAGGTAGTGCAACATGAGAGTGATTTGGGACTTGCTGTCCTCATCTTGCTGTCCAAAGTGATAATGGTCTACAAGTCCCAGATGACAAAACTAGTAAAGAGAGATGATGATACACAGAGACACATTAACAGAGACAGAGAGAGACAGAGAGTAGTGGTAATAACAATTATGGGAATATGTAATACTGTATCACTCCTCTTCATTAAATGGATAAATAAAAAGAATCTAATACTGATTTACAACAATTTTACCCGTCAGCACACTCAACATGCGAGTGTGTGTCATACAAGTGAAATTGTGTCCAATGGCTGAACAATGTCCTCATCCAAAAACCCAGCAGCTCTGTCCCCTTTAATAAGCAGATTATAGTGACAGGAAGACCACCCACCTGCCTGCATTCATCTCACCGGACAGTCTGTGAATGTAACCACCCACAAAATATATTCCCCCCTTCCCGTGGTATATATCTCAGGCTGTATTTCTACTGCACGTGCTAGTATCCTTCCATGGTCAGGTCAGGCTTGACTCGCTGAGTTGACCGGTCCAATTTTCAGCTGTGAATGATGGAACTTCCTTGGTATTAAAACTGTCTGCCCATGACTAAGTCACAGTGAACCAGCTGAATGCTGACACGGGAAATCGACAGTGGGTAATTGCAGGTAATTGGCCTTATCATTTCTTGTTTTATGAATGATATTTATGGCTATTCTTTCAACACTGAGGTCAACATCACTCCTGGAGGGTGCTGATATTGACATTGGGATGTTAGGTTACTTTTCTTTAGTACATATCTGTGATGCTGCGCAGCTATCCTTCATTGAATTATTGTAAATACATTTGTATGGAGTAAATATTGATTGACAGTCGCTAATGGTGATCTAAAGGCAAGCAAACAACAGGCATAGTTTTGTTTGAAGCTGCACAGGATCGGATTCCTGCAGCCAGTGAATTGGGTAACCTTCTGACTTCGGTAACAGCAATTTCTTGCTGTTTTTACTTTAATTGCAATTTAATTAATTGTAACCAGTGTTACCAAATACAGACGCATGCAGAAAGTTCATGTTTACCACTGTTTGCTTTGACATAAAGAGTAACTGCTAATGAGAAAGACCCTCTTCAGCCCGCCTTTAATACTGTATATCATGGGTTCAGGCACCAGCCCGTGCCAACATCTCAACACTGCTGACCATGCATCATTAATTTGACATTTTTTTGCCAAAAATGATGGCTTGCTCTCCTCTTCAGCAGTTTTTCCTTCTTCTCTTTGCAGAGAGCTACAGTACCACTCAAAATGACCTAAAGGTGCGGCAATCAGCCAAAGCGTGTGTGTCGTAAACCCACCTGTCACCTGCATTCATTTTAAGAATGCTGATGAAATCCATTTAGACTGACTGTCTTTGACGTACGTGCTGCGTGAGCGGAGGAGATGAAATATACATTGAGCAAAACATTGTGTGCAGTAACTCTTCTTAAAAGTAAACTTGGACATTGTCGGGGGAAATTTGCAATGATAATGGAAGAGATTACAGACAAAATAGGGAAATAGGCTTGCAGAAATGCTTGGGCTAGTTGCATATTAACTTTTTAAGAAACGGACCAAAAGCGCTTGTTATCTTCAGTTTCCTTAGTGCGAACTGTTGGCATTGAGAGATGATTTTGGGAACGATGAAGAAAGAAAACCCAGTGTTCACGTACTTCACAGGTCCTCTGTTGAAGCTGTATATGGTTAATATAATGTGATTTTAAGGTTGTTAATCTAAACTGTAAGTTAATGTGTTTCTATCTGAATTTGATTCCTGCAACATAATGTCAAGAGTTTAACTGCCTTGTGACTTTATGCAACTTTTTAGAATATCAACATACTTTTTGGTGCAGCTACATAACAGTGAGTTTATGTCTTATTCCTTTTTTTCCCTGACATGGTATAGACTTTTAGCCATGTTTGCGGCATGGCCTCAGGAGTGATCAGTCGGTCCGCCACTTTGGTCCAGACTGAAATATCTCAGGAACACTTCAAAGGACTGGCATTAAATTTGGTACCAAGATCAATGTTGGTCAGAGGATGAATTCTCATGACTTTGATGATCCCCTGACTTTCTCTCTAATACTATCATCAGTCATTTTTTTACATAAGCAGTGAAATATCTCGACATCTACTTGAGGTATTAGCACAAACCTTTGTACAGACACTCATGGCTCCCATAGGCTTTTCCTCTAGTGCCACTATGAAGCTGATGTTTGTGCTTTTGAGATAAATGTCTTGACCAACACACTAAACTAAAATGGTGAGCCCGGCAAACCTTATATCTGCTTAGCATCAACATGTTAGCACTGTCATTGTGAGCATGTTAGCAGGCCTCACAGAGCCAGTAGCATGGCTGTAGACTGGCCTTGTTGTCTCTGAGATTTAATTATTTGACTTCATCTGACCAACTCAGTTTGTGCCCTCTATTCAGAGCTTCTCCAAATAAGAGGGAGCAACTCCGTCTGCACACACACGTCCACATCTGCACTGGTAAAGCACAGCACCAACTGGATTTCATTACTTCTCGAGTGACAATGTTCTGCTGCTGCGTCATCTTGCTGGCAACATTAATAGTATCAGATCTTTAATCTAAGAAGTTGAAAATGAAACTATGAAGAGAATCGCAAAGCTGGTGTCTAGCTGATCCTACCTGTTGTCCACAGTAGTTTTTAGGATGTTGATGAACTCCTGGTAGCCAGGGAACTTTGACGTGACAATGGAGAAGATGTGCCAGTCGTACTCCTCCATGATGTTGAGCATCAGCAGAGCCTCCTGCTGGATGGAGGCACCGAACTGGAAGAATGTCGACTTCACATCCTGAGAACAGGAGAGATGGATGGAGGGAAGGAGAAAAGGGAGGAAAAGGAGGATAAAGGGAAGGGAAGAAGAGATTTAGTTGGAGATTTATTCGGATTTTTGTCTCGCTTCCCCAGCTAATTCAAAATGCATCTCAGAAATATCAATCAACAACAGAGCATTTAAACTTTGGCACAATATGAGTATGCGCACACACACACACCCACACACACACACACACACACACACACACACACACACACACAGATCGAGAGTAATGAGCTTCTCGTAGAGGAAATATATGGATGAGGGGCTCAGAACAATTCAATTAAGCCTAAATTGGATTGGTGCGGTACAGGCAGGCTGCAGAACTCTGTGGGCCTGGTTCTGGGGAGTGAGGGTTACATTCACTCTGAGTCACACATATCCACTCCATTAAACCTGACTCAGAATCATTTGCCACTTAATTCAGCCAAACCGAGACATGAGCTCAGACAAGCACTATCACAGGTGGACAAATTAACTTATTCATTTATGTTGGAGGGTTCGCTTTAAATGATTCATTATAGCACAGGTTATTAAAATGAGGTGAAATGAGTAAATCGGGATGAATAGTGGGGAAGAGAAAAGAGTGTATCAACAGAAAATGTGTGGACTGACAAAGTGTTACCTTGTCTTTGGTAGTTTGTTGCATGATTTACTGTGTGTGTGGATTTCTGTTACCTTGAAATGTCAGGGAGTTCACACATGGCTTATTTTGACACCACTTGTCTTTGGCACTCTAATTATGACAGACTTGCAGGTTGGTGTGTGTCCGTGTGTGTGTCTTCTGTGCGTGTGCGTGCAACCTGACAGCTAGAAGAAGAACAAAAAGAACGAGGGCTAAGAGACACACAACAAAAGGTTGAAGAGAGAGATGTGAGAGAAATGAAGAAAAGGAGATCCTGCCCAGTGTCAGTTTGTAAGATCACACCTGCTCTCAGAATGAACAAATGCGTTGCATGCACGTACACACACCGACACACATAAATGACTGGACTACATGCACACACTGCCTGCAGCATGCATCTACAGGAATTCATCCACAGTGTGACTAAAGTTGAAAAAAAGACAGAGTTGGTGAGTGTGATGAAGCAGAAACTGCAATGCTAGGAGCTACTGGGTAGTGTAATGCCGCCCAGTGTTAGCCTCAGTCCCCCAATATATGGTGCAAAATTCAAGTTGAAAACACATCCTGAAGAGGCCTGTTGTTTATACAGAGGCCTAATGTCTACAAAACACTGTCTGGAAGATGAGCAAGTGAAAAAAATAGCCATGTGATTAGTAGGTGGTTTCATCAACACTGACTGCATTTCCAGCATTAATTGTGCTCGTATTGCGTAAGATATTTCCTAAAAGCACATATTTACTTGCAAATTGTGTCACAGTGAGTTCAACTGTGAAAAGTGCACTAATCCACCATGGCAACATTTAATGCCAACTGTACACTTCTCTGAAGCAGATATACTGTACAGAGCAAAGCTTATAACTTCACGTGGACACCTTGCAGTACACAATACAGTTGCACAACTAATACTCCACTCTGCAACACATATCCAATGCACCCTTTGCACTTCGGTAAAATCTTCATTTCTCACTGCAAATATCTCCTCAATCATCATCACAGCTGCTCCCTGGCTCCAGGGCTCTGATTGTGGTCTGCCATGAGCTGGTTGAATGAACTGAAGCCAACCTCAGTGAGAAATCTGTGGAAATGTTGACCAAAAATGTAAAAACTAAGTTTATGCTGACAAGAGAACTGCAGCATTGAGTGTTACTGCACCATAATGGACCACATCCAGGTGAAAGAGAACTTGCTGCACCCTAAAACACCATCCCAGAGAATACTGAGGAAAGAAAAAAAAATGTTATCTCAATTTTCACAAAAAAAGTGGCCATGAGCCATTTTAACCCATCAAATAAATGACTGGAATGAGTACATGAAACATTCAAATTAAATCATTCCCATTAAACTGTAATTTCTCAATGTTTTTTCTCTCCCTCTCTTCTTTGCCAGTTACAGAGCAGTACTCTACTGATCTGCTGGTCTATTACTGTACAGCTATAAGATGCAGGGTACCATAGATCGAACACAACTGAGTGAAGAAAGCATGGGGGGGGGGGACTGAAAGCAGTGGAATATATTTGTAACCATATCAGTGCACTGTATGTAATTTCATCTCTACATGCATGACCTAGCATTTCCTTTTCCACTGCGCTGATGGCCTCTGAATAATGTGTGTATTCACTGTTTGCATTATTTGTGTGAGTGTGGTTTTGCCTCTCTTCTCCCCTTATATCAACACTCTTGAGTGCTCTTTAGTGGCATTGTATCTGTATGTGAGGTTTGGCTCACTCGATATTCAGACTCAAGTGCTCTTCAGAGGCTCCCTGTGTAGCCCTGTGTGCATGTGTGTGTGCGTGTGTGTGTGTGTGTGTTCCAGTGGGTTAGAAACTGAAGCGATGCCTGAGCATGGTGGGACAGGAGGGAGGTCATGCTATAAGATGTGTCACTTCCTGTCTTCATCACAGCGGCGGCCGATACTCCCACACTTTGCTGCAATTTACAGAGGACTGAGACGAGCGCAGGGCCGGTCAATACACAGAGTGGACTAAGGTGGCACATTTATATGAGACTTAATTAGATGATATATGGAATAATGTGTGCCTTCAGATATTTAGGGACTAATAGGCCATCTACACCTGCCACCTGTTGATAAAATATTTGGCCTTGTGTGTGCCATCAATGCTTCCTTTTTGCAACACGTTTTCTTTGTCTGATGCTCGTGCTGAATATGCAGCTTTTGTCTGTTTATTCCAGACAAGCCTTTGTGGAAATTTATGACATTACATTTTTGCACACCCCAATAGGTTTATAAGGGCGACGGTCATTAGTTAAAGACATCGGAAAATTCTGTCAACCCACAGAGGAGCATTTAATTCTTCTGCTTCCTTGAAAAATAACAACATTTTTTAAAACGTGGTTTTCACTGAAATATACTGATACCAAAGGCAACGTTTTCATTTAGCAAGAGCTAACAATGGTTAGGAATACTCTCCATAGATTTCTGCTTCAATATCACTGTGCCAGTGTTTGTCGTGTGTGTGTGTGTGTGTGTGTGTGTGTGTGTGTGTGCGTGTGTGCGTGTGTGTGTGTGTCTGTCTGACAGGATTCGAGCTCCAGGCACCTCAGGGGAGGAAGCCATAATCTAGCATGGAACAACACGGAAATCTTCCTTTTACTGAAATAATGATTCTTTTCTGGTCTCAAATGAGACTGGGCACGTGCAGACGCTCATTTTTGCCGGCCAAAAACTGTCTCTTTATTTTCGCAGGATCCCATCGTATCAAACCAAATAGAAACCCAACTGCACTGAGGAGATTTGGTTTAAGTTTGGGCTGAATATTGTCATTTTACACGACTGCGTGATCGGAAACAATGGTGAGCCAGGCCTTGGTATTCTGTCTCAAAAATGGGCAGTTTAATTTGACCTGGCCTATAATTCTGAGACCAGGGGCACCTCTATTGAACACTTGACTGAAGCAGACGTTGACAACAAAAAAGTGAATAAACGCTCACCTCTGTCTTTATTTTCACTCTCCTACTGAAGGAAAGAAGACAACAACACCTTCAATCCTGTTTGTGTCACCTGATGTCTCTGCTGTTCAAATTTCTCTTTCTGAGAGAACCATAAGCAGAAATATAACTATTAAATTCAATATGGCTGCTTGTATATCAAACACTTCTCCCGTGTGATCCTTCATTATTGCTCATTCTACTTCTTTTATTCCCTCTTGAGTAAGAGGTAGAGGGAGGCAATGAGACACACAGTGGTGGCTGGTGAATTAGAAGAATTAAGCAACAAAAACACTAAAAGGGAGTAAATAAGCCTGAAAGTGGCAGGCAGAAAAACTCTCAGAAAGACATGAAATTAAGGACAAAGAGGGAGGAAACATGGATGCAGGGCAAGCAGAGGCGAACAAGGAGAGATGAGCGGAGCGGTGGAGAAGACACTGACGGGAGTGACTAAGCAGCGTATGATTGTTTCTAATTGGGACGGCTCACAATCCGTGACATCAGAAAACAGCCAATCATATCCTCTCATTTCACCCTTGTCAAGTGTGACATGTCTCTTCTTTCCACTCACACCTTCAGCGAGCGGCGCCCCCACACATACATGCACGCACGCACATGAACACACAATCTGTCATTCACAGTTCTTTCCTTCTTGTTCTGTCTGTCACATTCACAGTCTCCCACCCTCAAATTTCAAGCACACACACAAACAGGCACAATGACGCACACTCACAAACACGCACCTACCCCACGGGGCAGGACAGTGTGTCTAAGTTGAGATAGAGGGGAGTTATAAATAGTAGCCTTCATATCCTCTGCTGCTGATAGCATCATGCACTGTCTGGTCTGATGACACACACATGTGTAAAAACAAAACAAAGTAAAAAAAAAAAAAACGCACACACGCACAAACAGTTGAGTGTACGCACACACAGAGATAAAGGCCTGACAGCACACATGCACACCTGCATGTACTTGTCATATATATCCACACACGGCTCAGATCTGCCACAGATACCCTGCATGCAACCGGATTTAGCAGCTCCACAGTGTCCACTGGAGGAGAAACACACTGATATGACAAAAATTCCTTGGTGGCCAGTTACTAAATATAAACAGACAGGCATAAAAATAGCTGCGGCAAAACAAAAGAGCCCGAAATGTCTGTGGAAACAAACTGAAATGCCAAGAAGACAGCATTCAACATATGAAGCACACAGCTAGTCAATGCAGCCAAAACCACAGAAGAAATAACATCATTCTCTCAGTGATAAATAATTACTGTATTTATCACTCAGAAATGAACTGCTGTTACCACACTGAGGTCTGTTTATTTGCACATGCAAAATTAGCAGCAGAAAGCAGAATGAGATTTTGTTTACTGATATCACATTTTGTGCCTGCAGACACAACAGTCATTTAAACTTGTATAAGCTATTTTCTGCCAAAGTGTAAAATTGCCCAGCGGATGGTTGGGTCCTTCATATCATCATATACAGTATATATACTGTGCGGGGCTGGATTGGTGCAGATATAACATGACATGGTGCCAAACAGATCCACCAAGTGTGGAGAATGCATACACAGATTCCAAATGTACGAAACGTGACAACTTAAAGGCTGGCACCACTCACTGCTGCCTCCCGCTGTGTATTTTAGAGGAAACGAGGGACAAATAAGAGGAAAGCCAATTTGGAAAGTTGAAACTTTGCTGTTACAAGTGTTGCTTGGTGGTTTGGATGTAACCCAAATTCAGCAAATGAGGATTCAAATCATATCCATATGTTTCCCAGGCAATATTCTCAATGTTTGCCAAATAAGCAATACATCGTTAAATTGGCAATTTTCAGCATATGGAAGTGATATTATCACCTATATTAAGAGAATGTGAAAACAGCCCACGACTACATGTTATTCCAAACAAGTAATGATCCCTTTTTTAATATCCTCTGTCAAATCCAGACGTATGACATGCAGATAAACTGATAAAAGACAGCTTAGAGAAACATTTTTAACTCATGGAAAATTACTTTGATTAATTAAAGTAGGTACAACTCATAATAATAAAGACAGCAGGCTCTGTCCATGGTGCTGAATGGGGTCCTATTCTTCTACTACTTTACAGGTGAAGGAAATAACAAACTTTGTTGCAATTCGACTTTTTACAGCACAGTCACGACTGTTTGCTGTCCTGGCTCCGCAGCGGTGGGAAAAGCACTGACATCAGGACGGCAGCACCAACCCAAAACAATGTTCTGCAGGCCTGAACATCACATGGAAGAGGACTTTACCTCAGATCTGCTAAATGCAGAGAAACTGCCTCAATAAAGACAGTCACAAGTGGAATCAAAGCAACAGCAATAGGACGTGCCGTACACAAATATCACCAATCATTGTTGCAGTATTTGCAGAACTGGTTTGTTCGTACACCAAATATGCAGACTTGCACACAAGCACACATGCAACTGCAGAATCCTACCCAAAAACAAGCCTCCTTGTGCTTTTCCTTTGTGTCTCATAATGACCAGAGAACAATATTACTGCACTAACATTGTTTTGGTGGAGTCTTTTAGTTAGAGCGCATTATGTGCTTTTACTGCATTCCTCTGTAAATGGCTCTGACAGAGTCTTATGAAACAGTGTTTGTTCAGTCTTTACTAGATTACAGTGTTTTAAAACAATAAGCAGATCTAGCGATGACACTGTGAATATGAGTGTGTGTTCTTTCGTTGTGTGTGTGTGTGTGTATGGTCTCAATGGGTGTTAATAAACCACTTGGTATGAACAGAGGGGAGCACACTCCCCTCGTTTGTGCTGGAAAATAATTATAGGGAAACAGTAGCCTTCAACTGCGATAGAGGCTACACAAACACACACAGATTATTAAACAAGGCCGTGTCTGACGTCACAGAAGAATATTTTTGGCATGAATGCAGTCCATTTTGTAGATAACACACACAGAGGAGGAAGAGACCTATTCAAAGTTTATCACACAGGAGCAGCGCCTGTGTGTGTGAGTGTGTATGTGTGCGTTCTTGCTGTGGTTCCTCTGTCAGGACTTTTTAACAAGCAGTCGAGCCCCCACGGGGAAACACTGACAAAATAACATCATCCCTCTCTCTCTCTGTCTCTATCTTTGTCTCTCTGTGTTTGCCCTCTTCTCCCACTCACTCTCTTCTCTAATAAGTCCAATATCTTCCTCTGTGTGTCTCCCTTTCTTTTCGTTAACTCTCTGTCCAGGGGCTCTGTCTTTTCTCGTCTCCCTCTATCCATCTTGCCCTCTCCCACCCACTCCCTATCTCTTCTAATAAGGCCAATATTCTGCTGCATTCCTTTGGGATCTAACCTTACACCTAAGCTGGAATAGCTGTTATTAGTGCTGGAAGTGTAACTTAACAATTTAGAAAAATCACATTAATAAAACCTAAACAACCAAATAGAATATGGCTTAAAAGCTTAAACTGGTGCAATACCTCCAAAATACTAAGCTTAATTTCCACTGTGACTGACTATTATCTGGAGATGTGGGCTGTCAGATTATATTTAGACACAGCAGAGCAGATACATACCTACCGGTCGGGAAACCCACAAGAGGTCAAAAGATAAATCTCAAGGGCTGATAGATGATTTATGGGAAAGGGAAGCAGAAAAGAATTCTGCACATCTTGCTGATTCTGCTAATCTTTGACTTGTTTCTTGACGATTTCTAGATTTTTTTTCCAGAAATAAATACTTGAATAATGAAGCAAAAACCCTTTGAACTGGTTGCAACCGGAAAGCATTTGCTGACAAGTGGTTACAAGCTTGGGTCACAAAAAAGGAGAGGAATACTGCTGTAATTTCCCCTTAAACCACTCCATTCTCGGTAATCTGATTACTTCCTCCGCAGCCCTGCTTGTTATTTATCTCATCATCATTATGCCTGCCTTCACTAGACTTTGACATATTGTGCATTTCACACCTGTCACATGCAGAGAAATTGTTGATATCATTATTATATCCTCCACAGTCATAATAAAGTCATCATTATGAAAATTACCATCACTGTCAATATTGCCACCATCAGCTGCCATAACCATCACCATCATTCTCTGTATCTTCGCTGCCTTACCTATCACGCTTTCCTAATTTCATCCTTTTCCCTCCTTCCTGCAGCTCGCCCTCCATATGTTCTTCCTCTACTCCTCTTTTCTTTGGCTTTCTTTTCCTTATGTGCCTTTAATTATCCTTGCCTACTTCCTCAGCGCCTTTCTTTCCATCTCTACCACCTCACACTTTGGCAGGCTTTTGAAAGCGCACAAAAGAGAGAGAAAGAGAGTAAAAAAATCCTACTGGATGAGCAGAGGTGCTAATCACAATAAAATAGGACTTTGAATTAGGAGTCGCTGCACAGCCCGATCCTCAATGTGTTGGCGCTTTATTGAATACATAAGTAATATTTCGACAAGAAACCTCTTTGTCAGGATTACTTGTTGAAACATGTTTTCTTTTTAAAGTATTGAATAAAGTAATCCTGTATGGAGGCACTCAGTGTGCAGCCGCCTTAAAGGGTTTTAAAGAATTGAAGCATTTAAGAGGCGAGTTCAGTGCAAGGCAGCAGGATGTAGAGGGCTGAAATCGTGAACCTAATCTAAGGAGCTGTTAGTTAAGTGAGGTAAAGCACTAGAAAGAAGTGCATACAGTTCAAGCACACACATACACACATTCAGTCACACACCAACATGCACTGTATCTCAAGCATAAAGTCACAAATAAAACCCACATAAACAAATACATGCTTGTATATGTGGCTGCGCACACGCACCCTCCACTCAAAGTAAAAGGGATTTAGAAGTTGCGTGTGTGTGTGTGTGTGTGTGTGTGTGTGTGTGTGTGTGTGTGTGTGTGTGTGTGTGTGTGTGTGTGTGTGTGTGTATCTGTGCCAGAGGGCTGTGTATCACGCTGAGTTCATTCCAAAGACACAAACAACATAATATAAACCTCAGCTCAAACAGAATGGAACAACACCCACTGCCCAGGAAAAACAAGAAAATCAAAGGCCTCAAAGGCCAGATTTACACAGGAACAAAACACCTAGACCTACATTTATGGAGTCGTAAAGCAGCCCAGAAGACAGGCTGAGGTGACATCAGGGAGCATGAGTTCTGGAGTGAAATCATTTCTATCTTAATGTCACGTTTTCAGGAACAACATCAGAGTAGCTTAGCCGAAGATTCTGCACAGCATGGCATTGAGGGACTGAGTTTGATCTTTGAGCCGGCGTGCATGTGGGGGGAAAAAAGAGAAATCCCAATAAGGAGAATTAAAAGAAATTACAGGAGGAGAAATATTACTTCAGTGCAAATTGGCTTAGCCAGGTCAACGGCAACGCAAATATTTTGATGTCGAGCAGATTGCCCAGACCAGTAGGCATCTGTTCCAAAATTAAACTTGAGACGGCAGTTTTGTTCACCCAGAGTTCACTGGAGGCTGAATCTAATTATCTTTCTGGTAATGCACGGTTTCTCAAATGTTTTAATGTGTGCTATAACTGGGTCTGCATGCCAAATTGCAAATGTTTTATGTTCATTTGAGTGAATCTGGCCACCTTTGGCACGTCGCTATATCTGTCAGATGCCTTCAGAAACTGAGCAAATTGTGCAGAGTGTGACTCACTTCACTGAGATTTACTCAACCAGCCCTCCTCAGATGGTGAGAGGGTATTGCTAACTGGGTGGTTAATAATTTGAAATCATCCAGCAGTAGCCACTATTTAGAAAGCTGGTTGCCAGGGTTGTGGAGTCAGAAAGGCCCCAGGCCCTTTGGTTTTCAGCCACAACCAGCAAACTACAATTTAAAAGACTCCAAACCTCTTTCTGTTAAAAGGATAGCTTGTTTTGTTATTTTTGGAAAAGCTGCTCATCGCTTCATCAATACCCTCTCATATCTGAGGTGATCAGCTTACCTCACAAGCTCTGTTGAAAGGTAACAAGTCTGTCTACCAGCTGCTTACAGTTTTGTAATGAACACATTATGTCTCGTAATCCATACAAAAAACTGAAGTGTTGAAACAATATGTGATTTTAGAGGAGGCATGAAGTCCACACTTAGTGCTACGCTAACTCATGTGGCTCATATCAACTGCACAGACATGAGTGTGGTATCATTTTTCTCATCTAACTCTTAGGAAGAAGGTGAGTAAGCGTATTTCCCAAAATGTCAGACTGTTCCTTTAAGCATTCTTTCTGAAAGGTTCATATGTTCAATCTAATGACTTTATTAATGCTCATGAATTATTTAGTAGCACTTTATAAGTAAATCAAGAAGAATATCCTGGGTCGGCAGGGTGTGGAAAAAATGAGTCTGGCTCTGCAACAACACAGAAGTTGTTCTCGTCAATGATTTATAAGAGATGTAGGAAAATGAATAAAAGCTTTATTGACCACTGTTCACATTAACATGAATTACCTGGAACTTTGAAATCAAAAAATCAATCAAACATTATCTTCGCAACTCACAGCATCATTTTGATCTATTTTTGAGGTGAGGTGAATATCGTTTTCCCTCATTTTATTCACTAAATATGCAGCCAGAAGGTAAGACACGTTGCAGTATAAAGGATACGCCACTTCCCATCACATTACCCCCTGGTTCCACTCTGACATACAGCTATGTGGGGGCAAATCAATACTGCATAAGGTGCTGATAGTTTCCCCCACAGAGATGCACTAGTCAGCTGTTATGGTCATCACTAACTACACTGGCAGTATCACTGATTCATCACTGCCACCGACAGACAGACACTGACACTGAGAGACCTGCTTTGAAGAGGATGAAACAGAGCGGGGTGGGCAGGAGCGATGGATGGGACGGGCGGCAGGAAGATAGATGAGCAAAGGGCAAAGAGCGATGTCAGGGAGGTAGGGAGGTGAAGCAGAAAGGGGAGGGATGCGTTATGGACATGGAATGGGAAGCAAATGTGCTTCTTTGTGTTCTTTCCAAGTGAGATGAGAAGATCTGCATCAATCTTCATTACAGAAGTGCAGTCAGTTGGTGTTTAGCCTGGCCAGCTGTGGTTGCATCTTGGCGACGGTGTTGGTCTGCTTTTAATTTTGGTTGGGTAATAAACCTCAATGCTTTCACTTCACACAGAGCCAGGCTAGCTTTATAGAATGCTAGGCTAACCATGTTCCTGTGCACAGACACGACATTGATATCTAATGTAACTCTCAGAAAAAGCAAATAAGCCCCCCCCCCCAACCAAAGTTGAACTAGTCCTTTAAACTCACATTGAGGCTATCTGTCTCCCTGCTGCGCTCACTGCAGCATTTCGCTCTATTCAAATCTGCTCACATCCACACTTGCACATTCATCATTAATATTACAACAAAAACGAGGCAGGAGGGAGAAGAATTGAAAGAGTGCACACACACACACACACACACACACACACACACACACACACACACACACACACTTCATGCACATGCACACTTTCCTTTACATTAACAAAGTGCAATATAAGTGCTATGCCCTAAACCCCACCGTCATCTCTAAGCTTTCCCATTTCCATTTGATTGGCTGCCAGCGAGGCCTGCAGAGTAATTGGCTGAATTTCATTGGCCAAGCAGACGGACAGCACCCCTGGGAGGAGTCCATCAGGCGATATCTGTTAACAACATGCACGGACGCACAGAGTTTTATACACACACACACACACATGCACAGAGCCAGAGGGGAACTCCCTAATGCCTAATGTACCTTTTGCTATCACAGATGGGTCACTTACATTTCTGGGCACAAGAGTGATGATGAGAGTGAGAGGGAGATGAAAAAAGTGGAAAAGATCGGTGAAGAGGGGAACAGCAGGAAAGGCGGGAGGATTGGTTAGAACAAGGGAAGATTGGACAAGAAGGGAGGAGAGGAAGGCGTAATCTTAGAAACTTCAGACAGATTTTGTGTACAAAAATGGTCTCTATCAAATTTTTGTGTCTAATATCTGAATGTATTAGTTTCATACATCGGTATGCATTAAGAGCCTGGGCATCATCGCCCACTGTCGGGCCATGGTCGTGTGTCTCTTTCAGAACTTGGCCCCAATAGTTTTTGTGGCTTCAGTCAGCCCTTATCAGCCCCCGTTTGGCTGATTCTGCACGTTGAATCAGCATAAGAGGAAGTGGGTGAGAGTGAGATGTGTGATGTGCGATTGAATCAGTAATTTCACACGTTCAGTAAATCCTTATTATTCACCGCCACTTCTTTTTTCCTCCACAAGCAAAAGAGAAAAACTTTATGCCAGCCAGTTGCACTATCCAACAAATATATTCTCAATTACAAATGAGACTCAGTGGTGCGAAAATGCTTTGCCAGTTTCTTCTTTCTTTCTTTACGTCTCATTAGAGTTGATGAACATAAAAGTCTATATTTTGATAATGGATATTGTCATTTTTCAAGCAAAAAAAACCCCCTGAAACTGCTGGTTTAAGTTGCCAAATGTGAGGATTTGCTGCCTTTATTTGCCTGATCTGAATGCATACTGAATATTTGGAAGTTTTGAACAGATGTTATTTGAATATGTTGCTTCACGCTGTGGGAAATTTTAAAGGCATTTATGCCTAATTTCTGACATTTGAAAGGCAAAACCCTTAATTGTGAAAATAATCGTCAGATGATAATGCATACTGCTGGTCCGCACGCAGTCAGCGGTAGCCTTGGCAACGTATTCTAATGCATTTTAATGTGGTCTTGGTTTGTTGGTTTCCATACTTTGAAGACAAATGTCTGGTTTATCACTGGAAGGAGTCATAACTGTGTGAAACCATGTTTAACCGCTTATATGTGTCTAGGAGAGCTGCTCAGTGGCCATCAGTAGGAGATGGTATGGTATGAATGTGAAATAGTAAGTAATGGCAATCTCCTCTGGATAAATAAAGACTCAAACGCGAACAACAACTACAAAAGCACTCACTTAATTATAGGGAGCACAGTGAAAGTGCAAATGGCCAAGTAGTTAAGAGGCAAGTGTGACGGAAAACAAATATGAGTCATCCATGACGCTGGTTGGAGGCTGACAAGCATCTTGGAGGATATGGGGTCGTCCTCGCACGGCCTTGCTGAGGTCTCTCGTATGAGGACAAAGGACAGTAATACTATCTGACTCGTGTCGTGAGTGGAGAGGAGCATCTGTGGATCACTGCTCATACAACAGAGGGGGAGAGACTCAACTGGGTCACGAACACGTTTGTACGGCAAGGTTCGAGCAACATGGCTTTTTAAAGTCAGACGCTCAGATTTTTGGAATGAAGCAGCTGATTCTAGACTTGGTGCATCCCCCAAGAAATGTATTCTCGGCTGTGTGGAAAAGTCTTTATGCAGCATTTTGACCATTACAGGTGCTTCTAAGATTTTCCACTGAAAGTCAAACTGAGGAAATTGAGAGAGGAGAGGAGACAAAGTTGCTGACCCACTTTGTAGCTCACAAAGTTTCAAATCCTCTTTAAAGAGAGAGTGAGTTGTGGCCAAGAATTTGGCAAGACACACACACACACACACACACACACACACACACACACACACACACACACACACACACACACATCATACAGCAGATGCATGCACACACGAGTACAGACACACACACATAATCATGAGCCTGCGACCTCAGACACCATGAATAATGAAGCAAGTGCAGCTTTTATTTAACACCGCATTAGCTCTTTACATCACCTAATAATGGCAGCACTGAACCACACTAACACACACTCACAAGCACACACACTTCTGGTAGTGTTCGATACGGTTTGTTAGTTTTCTCATTTGACTTGGTCTATTTTAGTCCTGCAAAACCCTCTTTCTCATTCCTCTTCTCTCTGATCCTCCTTCCATTGTCTCTCTCTTTTATCTTTGCTTTTCATTTTCTTCATTTTCTCCTTTTTTTTTGCCCATTCTCTCCCTTGCCTCATACCTTTGTTGGTATATCTCTTTCTCTATTCATCTCTCACTCCTATTCTCTCCATCTCTTGCTGTCTCTCTGAGCATTTTGTTGATGCCAGTGATAAGATCAGTGTGTGATTGGCTGGGCCAGATAAGAGATAAGACTGTGATTCATTTAGGGAGCTTTTCTCTTCTCATCACACCCCTGCAGACCACAATGGTATTAATGAACATGCATCCACATGCATGCATCTAGACACACGCAGATGCACATGCTCTTTGTGTCTGGGAGAACGGGGGGAAGACTGAAGATTGGAGATGTGGAGTGTGAGAGAAGGGAGAAAGAGACAGAAAAAAGAGAGATGGGGGGGTACAGTGGTGGAAAAAACAGTCGCCCTAATTTGCAAATCAAAGACATTATGAGTCACATATTTTCTGCCAAATCAGCCAAAGGGGAAAATATTTTTCTCTCACTCTTCCTCTTTTTATTTCACTTTCATTGTCCTTTTTTCATGCCTGCCCTGTGTTGCTAGTTTGTAAAATGTCACTCTTTAAATGAAGCACAGTTGCCACCCTTTAACATTTATTGCTTTCATCCCATCACTCCATTCTTATCTGTTGTCTATTTTAATGGGAGGTACTCACATGCCATACCACCCTGCAGATTCCCATCTTTATGTTGTGCCTGTCCTTCTCTCACTGATTTGCAGTTTAACTGTGATTTCAGGTATTTCCATGCACCAATCAAAATCAGAATCAGAGTTCAAATTAAAAAGAAGGCAAAAGGAAATCTAAGTTTCCTTTCTGGAGATATGAGGATTACAACGGACACAGCATCATCTTGAGCCAGGGCTCTATCTCATGTATTGGGTCTTCCTTCCCGATATTATAATTGCCATATTATAGTGGAGGAAGACTAAGGAGGTTATTGTCATCATTATCACCAGCAGTAACATGAAGTCTATACCTGAGACCCTGAAACTGTGTGTATATTGTATTTGAATTGTGTATATATAACTGTGTATGTGTGCATGTGTCTGTGTGAGAAAAAAAGAGAGGTGAAAGGCAGGTGAAATGGAAACAACGGACCGCTTGCATTTTCCTTCTGGGACATTGCCATTATAGGGCACAAACACTGATGCACAGACACACATTCATTAAATTGTGCACATTCTAGCCAATTATAAAAACTAAAGGTTAATGCTTGAATTTTTTGCATTACTGCACAGAGATCCCTGTGTGTGTGTGTGCATCTGTGCACAGCATCTACTCTCCCCCAATGTCTGGAGGCTGAACACGGCACACATGCAATCATATCTCTGCATGCAATGTGAAGATAGGCTCACATGGTAGAACCTCTTGCAGGACTGCTGTTGTTTCGTCTTCCTCCCATTGTAGTCACTTAAAACTCACTCCTAAATATGTGCTGAGATTTTGAGAAGTCTTTGTAGGTTGTCATTTGAGGACACACAAAGAAGGCCCCCAGACCTGAGCCCTGTGGAACTCCACAGGGATGTCTGCTGGAGATGGATTCTCTATAAAGAAAAAACAGAATCTGAGGCAGCTCAGTTCTGAGTCAGAGGCACCCACCCAGTGCACAGGGCATTCAATTAAAACTGCATGATGGACTCTGTTAAGAGCATAGGAAACAGGATTATGACTGTCACTTGTTTTTACAAGGAGATCATTCGTTACCTTCACAGAGTGTGACTGCACCATTGGATGCTGTCACACCTGTCTTTGCCGATGTAGCTGTCCACAAAATCATACAGTTTAAGGTGGATTTTTCAAAAATGTTTGATTTAAGTGGCAAATAACGTCTCCCTCTCTGTCTCACACACATAAACCAACACCTGCACACTATCAGCTGTATACACAAATAAAACTGTGGTTCAGAATATGATTGTCTCCTCAGTGTCAGCCAGCTCTCCTGGAAATAGAGATGTGGAGGCACATTACGTTGGCAGGATGACACACAGTATTGAGAAAGGTTGGTATTTCAACACCCTGCAGTAACAGACTGACATTTATAGAAACTTCTAAAGCACCCCAGAGGAAGAGCATTAACCTCAATGTATACCTAATCAAGCTGCTCAGATGGACAAGTACTCTAAAGTAAAAATGTGTTCTGGTGGAGCTTCACACACTGAGATACACACACACAGGGAAGGCAGGCAACACTGGGAAATAGCACAAACTGCAATGAGGCTTGCACTCCAACCGTGCGCTGAAAATTGAGCTTGCAACACATGGTCTTCATTGAGGTGTGTGCACAGCTTTTTTGTTGGGAGGAAGCATCTAACCAGCTACTGCAACATGCAGCTGAGTGGTTTGTTGTTTACAATGTGTCTGATTATATATGTCATTGTGAGAATGAACCCCACCATGTTTGTGGACACCACCAAGCCAGGCGCTGACAGCAGGGTGTACACCGTGACCTCGCCGTTCCCTTTTGAAAACACAGGTGCATTTCCTCCATTTTCCAAACAGTGGTCCATTTTCGAACACATTTCACAGTCCATCTCCAATTTCAAACAATGAGCCATCCAGTCCCATTTAAAAATACTGGACTGTACACTATAAAAACTGGACTGCTTTAACAGTACTGTGAAATCTTACAGCAGTCCCTCCTCCACAAAAAAAACCCAGGAAAGTCCCCTCCAATGCAAATGAAACTGGAAAGCGCAGAACAATACAGGACAATACGGAGTGGCGAGAGCAACAGCTAACTGTTCTGAACTTGGTAAGCTACTGAAGTGTAAAATCAGAGATCAATGGAGTCTTGGATCCTAGTTACACAAGCAACACTTGATTCCTGACTGTTTGTGTTCATGTGTGTCTGTCCCTCTCTTTGTCCCTTTTCCTTTTCTGTCACTCCTTCTTTTTTTCTATTCCTACACTGCATTCTTCGTTCTCCCTCGCTCTCCCTCTGCAGTACAGTCTTTATCCTATTACAGCCTCCTTGCTTCTGTGGAGCAGTTTCAGTTGTAGACACAATGAAAACTGGCAGGGTACATTACTTAGCACTGCACTCCTCCCACCCTCTCTGGTTCTCCCTCCCTGTCATCCCCCTTTCTTCACTCTTGCTTTCAACAATGAATTCATTTTTTCATCATACTGTTTTTCCCCACTCCTCATTTGAGTTTGTCTTGCTTCTTCTTGCTCCAATTTTTCCTTCCTTGGTTAGATTTCACTTTGGTTTTGTTCTGCAGCATGCACCGGTCTCCCTCTGACTGATTAATCCTGACTATTAGTCTCTCCACCTCGCTATATGCTGATCTCATCCACCCTGCACTGCTTTTGTGTTGTTGCCAAAGCTAATGGCTAAGAACAATCTCAACAGTGTCTTTTCATCCTTCTGCTTCCTTCATAAACATGGAGAGAAGCACTTGAAGCAACTGCTATTTTTGCAGAAGGAATTCAAGTTGGGTGTGGGAAATTTGGCCATGGAAAGAAACACCAACTGTTCACTAGTGAACAGTGAAATACTGTGGTGGTGCTGAGGTTAAAAATGTTTGTTACTCTTTGAAGGTGGAGTCGGATGTGTAGATAAGGATGTGTGCACCTCCTAACATTGGGGAGAGTTGAATAGGGTCATATGCTGTATACATTGTATGGGTTGCAATCAACAACCACTGAGTTGAATATTGTTGCCAAAGCAAAAGTTCCTGTAATGGCAGCCAGAAGCAGACTCCAAAAATCGCTGACTAACACTGAAGTGCTTAATTCAAAAGTCCCACAAGAACAGAGGGACTGAATGGCTAAAGTCAGTTTTTATTTGGTTATTCTGAGAACAAAGTTTCCATTAAGAAGATTTAAAGCTTAAATGGGAATGTGTTTAGGATATTTTTAACTTCTGACAAGAGAAAAAACTGTAGTGAGTTTGAGGTCAAACTCCAGACTTCAGTACATTTCTTTAGATATATAGTATGTGCATGAGGTCAAAGCCACTATTGTACACAAATATTTTGCCAATGCATTCCTTTATTTATCTGGATCAAAACAGGATTGTCATCCACCTAGACGCGAAGGCAAAGGCTCCTAGTCTACAGTACATAAAAACTGCAAAGTGACTTGTCCGTGTAGCATGCAATAAAAATGTATCTCCTCTTAATTAACACCATATAACTGTCAAATTAGTATTTAAGTCAGTAAAGCTACATATTTAAGTCACTGAAATATCACATATGACAAAAATTCAGAGACAAAATGTGAAAGAACTTTGGCAAGATAATGACCATCAGCAAAAGGGATCTGCTTTTAGAATCAGAAAGTAGATATCTGATTTCTTTTTGCTGATGATACCCTCTTATATAGTTGAGACAAAGAGGTAAATTAGAGCATCAGATTGATGTATACTGCCTCTCTGGTTGTACTTTCAGTATTTTCCAAACTGGTCATGCACTCTCTATCCCTCTGCCAGTGCTGTAGGTGGCTTGGCAGGCCACCAGAGCCGTCCCTGCTGATAGAAAGGGCTCAGAATAAAGCAGAGGTTTTATTTGACGAGTCCTGCATGGGGACCTGATGGCCAACTGGAACGCTCCCAGGGAGAGAGCTGATCTCTTTATCTGTCCCGTATCCTATTAGAGTATCACCTTCCATCACAACCTCCATTCAAAGGATGGGAACAGCTTTTACTAAGCTGCACGCTCCCTCTCACCCTCTCTTTACCTTGCTAACCGCCGCCCTTTCCTCCTCCTCCACCTCCCTCCCATCTCTCTCCTCCCTCCTCAACCCCTCAGTCATGACTGCAAGTTTTCACTCTTTTATCTTGCTTTCTGTCACAGCATGTCCTCCTCAGTTAATGACAGCAACGGTTGTTGGTCATTGCCTTTCAAAAACTACCCATGTGACCATTTTCTAACTGGTACCTGTATCAACCAAAAGAAGATTCAAGCACAAAATTACTTGGTTAAGATCACAGAAACATCACAGTCATAGTGAGAAGAAACACTGACATTGTCTTTGCCTCTGAGAGACACCTGGCATCACCACAAATGGTCCCGGTCAGGCAAAAGCAAACACAGCTTAACAAATGACCAATCATATCAGTTCTCAGATAATAGCAGTTTCTACTCCACATTTACTAATTTTCTGTCACTCCCTGTTCCCTTTCTTTCTTTTTTCTTGGTCTACTTTTTTTCCAAAGTAGCAGCTGCTGGCCAGAGAACTGCTGAGGCAGCACTGGGTCCAATTTCTGAAGCAACACATAGACCCCAACAAACAACTGATATCCAAAACACAGTGGCAGAGAGGGTAAGAGAGAGGGAGAGGAGAGAGCGTGACAGAAGAGGTGCCAATGCCCAGAAATGCCTGCCAAGAATCGATAAGGGATAGACCGATGACTGTAGAACAACCCCACTGGTACAACCAGCTACAAACCACACACACAGACGCATTTCCATCACTTCTGGGGATGTTACATAGACTTCCATCCACCTCCTGGGGACATACCCGAAGCATAACCACTACTTGACTAACCGTAACCCTGACCTTAAACCAACTTCTTCACCCTGAAATTTAATGATTTATGTTATGGGAACTTGCATTTTGTCCCCATAAGAAAGGCGAATTGCCCCCAAAATGTGACCGTGTAAACAGATTATGATACACAACGTGAGTAATATACATTCACACACACACACACACACACACACACACACACACACACACACACACACACACACACACACACACACACACACACACACTCAAAGACATACTTGGAACAATCAAGTTAAGAG